>NC_048434.1:9440112-9458357 GCF_004353265.1 Vitis riparia | reverse complement strand
TGACACATTTATACTAAAGATTGGTTTCAAAATGAGCAGTTATGATGGATGTTTCTATTACAAGAAGTTACAAGATAGTCTTATCATGTTTCTTCTAATATATGGTGATGATATGTTATTGGCTTGCAAAGATAAGTCACAAATTGAAAAGGTGAAGAGGATTCTAAAGTCAGAATTTGATATGATGGATCTTGGGAATGCAAGAAGAATACTTGGCATGGAAATTGTAAGACATAGAGAGGATCTTACTTTATTCTTGTCACAAAAAGGTTACTTAGAAAAGGTTTTGAAAAGGTTTTCCATGGAGAATTCAAAACCTGTAAGTATACCATTAGCAGGACATTTCAAATTGTCAATGACACAATGTCCTCAATCTGAAGTTGAAAAGAAGAAGATGAATTATGTTCCATATGCTAATGCTATAGGGTCACTCATGTATGCAATGGTGTGCTCATGACCAGATATTGCTCATTCAGTGAGTGTTTTGAGCAGGTTTATGGCTAACCCGGGTAGAGAACATTGGAATGGAGTTAAATGGTTGCTACGATATGTAAAAGGATCTCTTGGTGTAGGATTGAAGTTTGGATCTTCTAAAAAGGGTGTTGGTATCACAGGTTATGTGGATTCAAATTATACAGGGGATCTTGATGAGAGAAGGTTAACTACAAGTTATATTTTCACCTTATTTGGAGGACCTATTAGTTGGAAGTCACAACTACAATCGATAGTGACACCTTCAATAACTGAAGCTGAATATATAACAACTACTAAATCCATGAAAGAAGTTCTCTAGTTGCAAGGACTTGTTAAGGAGCTTGGAGTGCTGAATAGTGTAGTGGAAATATTTTCAAACAATCAGAGTGTAATTCAGTTGTGTAAAAATCGCGTGTCTCATGAAAGGACCAAACATGTTGATGTTAGATATCACTTCATTAGAGAAACTGTAAGCTCAGGAGCAGTGAAGCTGGAGAAGATTTCCATAGTTGATAATCCAACCAACATGGCAACTAAAGTTCTACCAGTAAGCAAATTCAGGTATTTCCTGGATTTGGTCCAAGTAATGTGCGACTAATGTTTAAGTTAGATCTTCATCCAAAGAATCCAAATTCAATTTTATTGAACCAATGTGGAGAATGTGGAATTTGGTGGTCCAAAAAAAAAGATTGATTGGCCATGTAAGCAAAGTTAGTTGATTAACTAACTGAAAGCATACCTGTTTGCTTAGCTTTTTCCATGTACTTGTATAAAAGTGTGAAAAAAATAGGTGTGTGAGTTTTCTGAATTATAGAACAGGTGTGAGAGGATTTCAAAGTTTGAATCTTCTTCATTATACTGTAGAGAGAGCTTGAAAATTCTTAAAGATTCTTGAGGGTGTAAAATGGTTCAATCTTAGTGGATTTTTGGAGGTGATCTTGATCCGTGGATGTAGGATTCAAATCTTAGGTCTGAACCACGTAAATTCTGCTTGTCTTGCTTTGTTTTTTTTTTTTTTTTTTTATGATTTCTGGTATTGTTTTTCTTTGTCTTCTTAAATTGGTGTTCAATCTCAATTTATTGAGGAACTTGGATAAAACCTCAACACAGTAACTAGAAGAAAAAAAGGCCCTAAAGTGAGACAAAAATTGAAAGTTCATTATAGTTCTATTTCAGAATGAGATTCAATTTGATTCAACATGACTCGGCCAACTTTAGGATGTCATTAACCTTAATACTTGATTTACTTGCATTCTACTAATATTGTGTAAATGTTAAAGGCTATAGCCAAGAACACTAGCATTGCTTCAACATCCAACTTCAAACACCCAGGTTTGAACTAGGTCAAGATTAAGGTACGAGGAGCTCATGAGAGCAGGACTTCGATCTTAACTCAAGTATGAACTTGCTAGCTACAAAAAATAACTAATTTATACTTAAAAATAGTGTTTCTTGAGAACAATGTTTTTTCTTAAAAAAAAAAAAAAAAAAAAAAAAAAAAAAAAAACTATTCATGGCAAAAGGTTGTTGCTATGAGTGAGCAATTATTTTAGCCATAAAAAATGAAGTTTATAACCAAAAGATAAAATTTTGCCATAAAATAACATTGGTGGGAATATGTCATTTTGCATTGTAAAATAAAATTTGCGGCAATATATCACTTTTTTCCACAAAACAAGTAGACAACAAAAGTAAAAAATTTCCATAAAAAGAAAAAAAACATGCCAAAAAAGCACCTTTTCCACAAAGTAAAAAACATCTTTAACTATAAAAGGTGAAATGTGTTTTACTATGCCAAAAATTCATTGTTAATGATCACATTCCACCATAAAAATAAAATTGTGGCAAAAGTTTATTTTCAATAAAAATGCTTAATTTCATTTTTTTTCTTTCTAATAGTACTAATTTGCTATCTAAAGACTAGTGATCAATATTAATCATTTTGTCATTGTTGTGCTTCAATGCAGAAATCTATAATCATAAGCTATATGAATCAACAACTTTACATGAATTAGGATCAATATTAGAAAACAAAAGATGAACTTAACTAAAAACAATCAAAGCCTATAAATTCACACATAGAATATAAGTTATAGTAATTTAATATTAATATTACATCCTGTAACACACTTATAAGCCTAGTACGAATAAGATTTCATACCACTGCAAAACATGCATATCCTTGTTATATTTATAGGAAATGAGACAAAACCATACAAAAGCTGAGTAAGAAGCAAAACTTATTTCTTTATTTTTTTGATATGTAGAAACACCGAAGAGTAACATCTAAATACATGGTAGTTATAATCTTGATGGTAGAGCATTCATCCACATCTTCTGCAATAGACAGGACGCTTTCTCCAATGTTGTCCACAGATTAACTTTGCTAGCTTTAGCTTGTGAATCACTTGTCAGGTAGGGTTGGCTATGGCTAGCATATATATAGAGAGAGAGAGACAGAGACAGAGACAGAGGGAGAAGTTTTTGTTTCATGTGGTTAAGGTCAAACCTAACCAAATGGTTAAATTGCTTTTGTTTCATGTGGAGGAGCATAAGGGTGAGCCTTCATATTTCGAAATTTTTGGGAAATTTTAATCCATAATCATAACTTTATATTTTTATGTAATGCATCACAAAATTGAATTTAGCTCAAGATTTTAAAGTCTTGATGCCATGCTTATGCTTGTTGGATTATGAAGTTCGAATCAGTTTTGTTGCACTTCATAGGGGATGCCGAGTTTTAAGCTCCTCAGTGACCTCACGGGGATTGAGCTGCTTTATCAGCTCCTAGGGGTTGAAGGGGCAAAACCCCCTTGATGCGATTAGGTTAAACCTATTAAAATCAATTCTTTCACAATAAAAAAATAAAAAAGAGAGAAAAGAACACAAACAGTGTCCCTCATGACTGCCCTAGCTAGTATGTATGAAGAGTCATCTGCAGCAAATAAGGTATTCCTGATTAAGAAGTTTAATTTGAAGATACCTGAGAATAGGAACACCTGGTTGTATACACATCAACGGGTTGAATAAATGTTCAATATTATTAAACTAGCCATTCATTAAAAGTCTAGAACTGCATTAGCTTTGGCCCCCTTCGAAAATTTTAGATAGATTCCACCAGTATTATGGAGGTGCTAGTGATGTAATACAAAGATACCCCTACTCTAAGATTCTACAAGCAGAAAGATGTCCTGATACTAAAATACAAGCATATTCTAATACTCGGTTTATGACATTGGGTCCTTTTGTAGCTGGTCTTCCTCAAAAGGCAATGGATTTCTACTCATCATACGATTGTCTCATATCATTATGAAGGTAAGCTCGTACTGGTCTGGGTGGGGATTTTGACGTGATGCTACAGGTATATTTGGTTTTAGTGGTGGTGGTGGAGGAACTGACGGCCTCTTGGAATCCATTCTGTTTCTGAAGATGTTACACAGACCTTCTGCAGTACAACGGTAATTAAAATCAGAAGTCCTTTCATGTGCTAGTGATGATGATGCCAGAGTTGATGAACTCTTTCCATAACAAGGAGAGTACTGGTTGTTATGGGAGAGAACCAGCAACAGAAGCGAGTGAACCAGCTATAGAAGCACTCTGCAAGATAAGAAGGTCTTGTTCTTTGAATGGGCCCAGGTGGTGTATATGGGGGTGGAGGTGATGGTGGTGAGGGCTTCTTGATTTGACATGAAGAACTGTCTGGAGTTATCTCCCGTGCTGCTGGAAATGGAGGAGAAAGACTCGAGGGCATCTCCAAATTATTAGTCTGTCTGAAGGCATTCAGTGAATTCTCTATGGCATAAAATTAAGCAAATATATGCATCAGCCTCTTGTATTTTGTGAGGAGTAATGTTGAAAGAGTTGGGGGAAAGGAGAAGTGAGTATTAGTTTTAATTACCTGATAAAGTCCTTGCATGAGCAATAATAGCAAGAAGCTGAAGAAAAACTAAGAGAGAGATGAGAAGTGGAGATCCCATCATGATGCTTAATATTCCTCAAATCATTCAATGCACAAAAAGGAGGAGGAGCTAACAAGTCATTTATAGATGCAAAAAGGTGCCTACGTTATCAAATAAGCGTGTGAGAAGTGGATGATCTATTAATTATTAAGAAGTCCATGCATGTTATCTCTTCTTTAATTAGGCCAATTCCACTCTTGTGATGTTTGGCGTCTTGACTTAGCCAATGCATGAACCCACATTTTAAACTTAAAAATTCATCCTTCTCAGTAATTTTTTCATACGTGAAAAATATTGTTTTATCATAGGATTTGGTCCCATGTCAATATCTGTAATTTTGGCTCCTTCATATGGTAACTAATTCAAACCCTGCTCATGACATTAGCCAGCCAATATTGAATGGATAGCACATCTACTTTATATCTATTCATTCCATAAGGAAAAATAAAATTAAAAAGGAAAAAAAAGAAGAAAAAAATGAAAAAGGAAGAAAATTTGTCTCCTCTCGACTTAAACAAATGGGGGTTTAATCTGTTCCCTCAAAGTCATAATTTTATAAATCTTTTGTAGTCCAATAAAACATTGTAAATTTTATGGTTTATGTTTTATTAGATTCAACTTTGTGTGCGGTAGCATCCATAAGTCAACTATCTTCTAATATCTAAATGAAAAGAAGGGAGAGAATCTAATTTTTCTTCCTTAGATTTTTTAATGTGGCAGTTACGTGTGACGGTAGAGATAGAGATTCTAGGTGATAACAGTTTCTTATTTAAGAAAAGAACACTTATAAGGTTCAAATGTATTTTTTTTTTAAATTAAAGTTTTCCATGTATTTTTGAGGTATATGGTAGTTTCATTAATTTATGTCATTGTTAATTTTAAGTACAATTATTTGATTTTTAAATAATGCAACTATGTGGATTTTATTAATAGAATTTGGTGGAAAACAAGAATATTCCGCAATAGTGGTAACCATAAAATTAACCAGGGGTTTTGAGTTTGGTTCTTGAAAGAAGTGGTAGCATATTTGAATATCATAATATTATTACAATGAATGCACTTTCTTTTGTGAAATCCTAAAAAAGAGTAAAAGAGTGAAAAAAAAAAATTGGTGCTTTTTATTATGAACTTTCTTGAAAATAGGTACAACAACATCATTAAAATTTAAATAAATTTAATAAAAAGAAATAAAAACTAATTTATTCGTACTTATAAAAAAAAAATTCTAATATAGTAACTAAATAAATAAATATATAGTAATTAAATATATGATAACTAAATAAATAAACAACTCCTAACATCCCTCACAAACTCATGATGTGTTTGTAAAAAGTATCAAGAGTTTGCCAACAAAAAATTGAAAACATGAAAGTTTGTGTAACTTAGTAAACAAATTTGTAATTTGTATGGAAGAAGGAATAAAAGGTAAAGTGAAAGTCTTATGCTGAAGGTAATGATGAGTAAGGTGACAATCAATCTCAATATGATTGGTCCTTTCTTAAAAGACAAGGTTGTGAACAATCAGAATTGCACTCTTGTTGTCATAATACATCCGAATGAGAGACAAAAGAGAAGCAACTGCAATAAGAGTATAAAAAATAATCATCTTTGTAACAAGAGCAAAAGTCCCTTCATAATCCATAAAGGTACCAAATCTGAAGTATCAATCTTATGTGAAACAAAAAGTTCCTCAATCATAACTTATTACAAAAAAGGATGAAGAAGTTCTCTACATGATAGAGGCTTGGTGAATATATGGAAGTTAAAAATGATGTAAAAGAATTTGAATAAGAGAAATAAACAACATTTGGTAATCGAGTAGACTTACAAAGATGCTAAGAAGAATGTGAGGGAGAAGGATTCAGTCTTAGAAGATGATGGAGTAGTTGTAGGAGAGGAAGGAGCATCACAATCAATAAGCAAAGTACCAATATCTATAGGAAAACTATATGTATCATCTAAGAAATGATCAATGTGAACAATTTCAGACTTGGAGACATTATGAGACTCGATAGGAATAGAAAAAATATATACTCAAGGAAGAAAATATGACTAGAAAAGAAAGGTATATGCTTAAAGAACAAGAAGAAGAAGAAAAGGACATAAAACTAAAACCATCAAGGAAAGAGACACAAAAATCAACATTAAACTATCAACAAAGGAGAGATCAAGGAAGAGAGATACAAGAAGACACAAAAATAGAACTATATGAAGAATAACTCAAACAAAAAGAAACCAAATCAAGTCTAAGAGTTGCAATTAATTGTTGGTACTTTTAGCTCATCCAAAATATATAATTCCCCTCGCCTATGGCCTATCTTAATTATCTTCTTGGATTGAGGATCCTACACAAAACAAGAAGTAAAAGAAAGAGAAATTAAGTAACTAGAGTCACATAATTGACCAACAGATACAAGATTCAATGTAAGATTGAGAATATGATAAATAGTAGAAAAAGACAAATGGGGTGTAATAACAAAACCAACATTAGCTAAGGGTATAGGAGTGCCATCAGCAATCATGACAGACAAAGAAGACATAAGAGATAATGAAGCAAAAGATAAAGAATCAAGGGACATATAATGAGAAGTGCTAGAGTCTAAGACCCACATGGAGGAAGACATACATGAAGAAGTACAAATAGATTAAAGGGAATCATCTCGTTTACCTGTCATGACAAATACACAACAAATAACTACCAAACAAAACAAAATATATACAAACCGAAACAAACAAATACGAAATCAAATACCAGAATCGAATAGGAAAAACTAATGCAATCAACCATTGTTAATATATCCCATGATTAGACACGATGAAAAAGAATTCCATGATCAAATGGTACGAGTCGGTGCATGCAATGTATGATAGTTACATTTGCGAAAGCAATGTGTGGTATTAAACTCTTTTCAATGAGATCATAAGCCAAAAGTTTCATTAAAAATCAATTTTACTCTGATACCATGTGAAATCCAAAAAGACTCAAAGAGAAAAAGGGAGGAGAAAATTTTGGGTTTCTTATTATTAACTCTCTTGAATATAGATACAATAAATAAACTTAATAAAAGGAAATAAAGACTAACTCGCCTTTACTTCTAAAAAAAACAATTCTAACATAGTAACTAAATAAATAATAGATATAATAACTAAATAAATAAATTTACAGTAACTAGATATATAATAACCAAATAAATAAATAACTCCTAACGTCTTTAATGGTCATTTAAGATATCATTTTTTTCCCCTTGAGTTTTGTCAAATTTTCTTTCTTATTTGATTGATATCATTTACTTGATTATAATTTTAAATTGCAATGTCAATATTAATGAAATCATAAGAACTTTTAAATGTAGATGGCCTCAAGAGAAAGAATTCATAAGCATGGAAGTCAACGATCTAGACATATAAGGCTCAACTGCTATATTAATTTTAACTGAACTCCTAATGAAAATGAAAATTTTACACCAGTCAAATCCAAAAGCAGAAAATAAAAAAGAAAGATAAAAAGCATACCATATGCAGATGCATCCATGCTTCTAAAATTAACGAAAACGAACAAAACAAAATTTAGTTCTAACTACTTCGAAAGTGTTTGTTTTTGTTTTTTCCCCTTTTTTTTCCATCCCTTTTCATCCATCAATTTATATTAATTAAAGTTGGAGCGAGTGGAGTGATTTATGTAAGGGATGAATTCTTTCAATCTATCCCAAACTTAGGAAGCTTCAAAAAACTTTTTTTATAATTGCTATGACTTCTTAATTAATTTCAAAAGCACGTTTAGTTAGAAACTCATCATACAACTACTCTCACCTATATAAATTTTGTTTTGTTGGATTCTTTCAGTTTATTATTATTTCCTTCCTACTTGATTTATAATATTAAATTTCAATCAATAAAAAATACCCTACGAATTGATCATCATCCATACCCTCACTTCTAGATGGTCTTATAAAGTTATAATCTATTGAGAGTCATATACAATATATTTATGTCTTACATATATATCACAGACAATTTTTAACATAAATAAAACTGATGTCATCATCAAACATAGCATCTATTCCAAAAGAAAAGAAAAAAAAATTGTAATGCTCATATATTTGATTTCAACTGTATTTTTTTATTCTACCTAAAAATTTCATCATCGATTGATGATCTTAGTTTCATCTCAAACAATATCGATTGAATTAAATAAATAAAAACCCGTGCATTGATATCAAATTAATCGTGACAGTATTCATATACTAATAAGATTTTGAGATTAATTTTAAGATCATTATTATAGAAGACTAGGAATTAAATATAAAAAAAATTATTTTAAATAATTAATTATATTGTTTTCAAAAAATAAAATATATTTATTGTGAAAATAAAAGCATAACGGGGACTTTAATGTATGAAAAGTAGTAGATTCCTAGTCCACACCCATACAAGTTATGACCATCAGCTGCTTATTTCCTAGTCTTGGCGGGAAGTGGGACTTAGTCACTTATATTAATGAGAAATTGTAATATTGCAGACTAGTCATCCTTGTCATTATTAGGAGGTCTACTAAGAATCAATGTCCTTTGCTTTAACAATATTTTAGCTGAAACTCATCATACAACTACTCTCACCTTTATAAATTTTGTTTTGTTGGATTCTTTCAGTTTATTATTATTTCCGTCCACTTGATTTATAATATTAAATTTCAATCAATAAAAAATACCCTACGAATTGTCATCATCCATACCCTCACTTCTAGATGGTCTTATAAAGTTATAATCTATTGAGAGTTATATACAATATATTTATGTCTTACAGATATATATCATAGACATAGACAATCTTTAACATAAATAAAACTAATGTCATCATCAAACATAGCATATATTCCAAAAAAAAGAAAAAAAATATTGTAATACTCGTATATTTGATTTCAACTGTATTTTTTATTCAACCTAAAAATTTCATCATCGATTGATGATCTTAGTTTCATCTTAAACAATATCGATCAAATTAAATAAATAAAAACTCGTGCATTGATATCGAATTAATCATGACAGTATTCATATACTAATAACATTTTGAGATTAATTTTGAGATCATTATTATAGAAGACTAGGAATTAAATATAAAAAAATTTATTTTAAATAATTAATTATATTGTTTTCAAAAAATAAAATATATTTATTGTGAAAATAAAAGCATAACAGGGACTTTAATGTATGAAAAGTAGTAGATTCCTAGTCCACACCCATACAAGTTATGACCATCAGCTGCTTATTTCCTAGTCTTGGCGGGAAGTGGGACTTAGTCACTTATATTAATGAGAAATTGTAATATTGCAGACTAGTCATCCTTGTCATTATTAGGAGGTCTACTAAGAATCAATGTCCTTTGCTTTAACAACATTTTAGCTGAAACTTATATACGAAGACTGTTCTCTTCATTCCAGCATATCAGTGCATTCACACAATACAAGACAACTCAAATTAAACGAAACTAATAAACTATTTAAGGCAAAATAATCAAGAACTTATTAATATTGCTTAGTAAACGATCATAGATTAAGATAAGTGGCATGTGAAGGAACCTTCATTAAGTCTGCATGGATTTGGTTGTTCCCATGTAATGGGGTTCTTGACCATTATAAAAAGAAACCTCATTCTTGAATCCCTTTTATGGTCAATGCCTCTTGCTCCCTTCAGCAGTTTCTTGGATCAGGAAAATACTGGTTGCTTGGTTGAATAGTTTATTGGCCAGGAGAGGAAGAGGGTTTTGAGGGTAGCCCCTTTCTACCTTTTTTGCTTCATTTGAAATAAAGGGAATGGCAAAAGTTTTGCCAGCTCGTATCGGCCTAAATTAACATGGAAAGCATTTTTGTTTACCCCTCTCTTGGTTGAATGGCTTTCAGAGGGCTGAAACTTTGTAATACATTTTAGCTTGTCTAGAAAGATGTTAATTACTTCTACAATGATGCTTACCCTGCCCCAAACTATTTACAAAGCACCAAGTAATTAAGCATCATTAATTGTATTTTTTGTAGTAGTGGTAATAGGACATAAATGTTTATTTTTGTTTTAAAACTTATTTATTTGTTGATCCAAGGATGGTAATTCTAAAATTTAAAATGTCTATACCTTTCATCTTAATTTCTATTTGTTTAGTTTAGAAATATAATGTCTTTTTGTCCTTCTGCACTCACATAAAAAACAATCTTATGCAAAGAGATCTAATACATGTATCTATCAAATTTTAGATGTCATATGTTTTGATTTAATAGGAGTTGGAGTGTGGTTGGTTCGTTCTTTTCCTGTGGGTAGTTTGTCTATTACATGTTTTATTCAATGCTTGAAAAGCTTTGTGTATAGTTTCTATATTTATACTTGTGATTCCTTTTTATGACTAGTTCAATTATATTAATCAAATAGCAGGTAGTTGAGCACAAGAATCAATCACCATTGGATCACCATTGTCTGAGCTTTCCGCCAATGTGGCTCAGAATGGAAGTATATAAAAAAATAAAAAAAAAATTGATTCTTCAAGTACAATGGTTGAAATTGAAGACATTGATTTCTCTGAACTTTCTGAAAGATCAAGTCCTTTGACCATGGAGAGATAGAGATCCTATGATAAAAGGTCATTCTTAAGTGGATTATCCATTGGAATGCCCCATCCATTCTTCATCAGAAATACTATACTTATTCCTGAAATATGGAGCTTCTTGAGCGTGTATTTTTCCCTTGTTGATGGCCTGGATTGAACAAACTATGATCAACGATGGAGTTCTATTGTGTATTATTTTCTCATGATGTTTTTCTTTCCAGACTATAAAATTTATATTCACTTCTTTGTAAAACTAGACCATCACTAATGCATTTTATCTGGTGGTTCTTGGGTAGTGGCAATAGGCAATGTGGTTACAATTTCAGGAGTCAAGAATTACCTAGCCTTAATGAGTCTTGCAACATTTTAAATACAACTAGAATATATTTGGTTGGGACTATATCAGGATGACATATCTGTTAGTACTTCCCTGTAATGGATTATATGGTATAGAAAGATTGTGACTAAAAGATCCCACATCTTGCTTTAAGCATTTGGAATTGTAACTTCATCAATAAATCTTGCTTTGTTGCTTGCCTAGGTTTTCTAGAATCACCAAATGACTTTGTCTGTATATAACATAAGACAAGATAAGAAAGAGGATAATATATCTTATCACATGTTTGGTTTGTGATAAGATATGATAAATTATCCCACCGCTTATCCGATTTTATATTCAATCAAATATAAGATAGTATATGTGGTGAGATATATTATCTATTTTTTATACCTTTTTTATATGAGATATATTAATCTTAAGGTTATATACATATCCTATGTATTATAAATTTAATTTTTTTTACTAGAATTTATTTTACAAAATAAAAATTTTTTAATGATAAAATTAAATTTTAGGTTAAAAAGAAAAACTAAAAAAATATTTATAAAATAACATTAATATATATACATATATATTATTGAATAACATGATATAAAAAAATTATTTATAAAGTATAAATATTTTAATCATAAATAATGTTAAAGGTAAGAAAATTTTCATATTTTTTTTAAATAGAAAATATTTGAATGCAATATAATTTCTATTTTAAACATCAAAAAATAATAAATATTTGGATATAACTTAAAAATGTAAGGTTGAAATGATTATTTATTTTCATTTAAATGTTATATAATAAATAAATTAACAATAATATTTTTACATATATTTAAAATAATTTTTATTTTTATTTTAAAAAATAAAAACTCTCAAATTACACATAGTTTAAAATATTCTTTTGAGAGATTTTTTTTTTTTTGTTAAATAATTAAAGTTTATTTGGCCATGTGATTTAAAATTAATGTTTTATTTTTTAACACAAAAAATTATTTTTTAAAAATATGTAGGGTTGTTTGGTTGTTGTTCTCTAAAAACAATTTTTAAAAATAAAGTAAAATAGATAATGGTTTTTTACGTAATAAGTAGAAGTTGTTTTCACACTTTTTTAAAACCAAAAGAAAAACATTAAAAAAATTAGAAAAATTAAAATCATGAAACACAAATAAAGTAAAATACAATATCTTTCTTCTTTTATTCTCTCTTCATCTCTCAATACCAAAAAAAAAAAAAAAAAAAAAAAAACTTCAAATACAATCTTCCTTTAATACATATGCATTTTTTTTAATTTATTTTAACTTCTCTATTTTTTTTTAGTAAGAAATTAGATTCCTAATCAAGCAACACTTAATACAAAAAAGTTTAATAATTTAAAGCTTAAAAACTTATTCAATTAGCATTAGAAAATCATGAAACAGAAAACCGATCAAATTAATACTAAAAAAGTTAGAAACCTAAATTTATTTTGAATGACTTTGTTAATTTTTTCTTTACATATAACCATAATTTTGTGAATTTATTTACTAGGTAATAAACTTCAAATAAAACAAAACTTAATGTATTGGATTCATTAACAAGTCTAGTAATTTTTAAAAATAATCTAAAATTCAAATACTAATTAATCAATAAATACAAAAAATGTATTGATGAAAATTTCTTTAGGATGACTATTTATTTTTATTTTTTTCTGCAAATGACCATATTTTTTTCTATTTTTTTAATAGAGAATTAAATTATAAATCAAGTGAGAATTTGTTTTGAATATAATAATAAGTTTAATAATTTTTAAAAATAATTTGAAGCTAAAAAAATGTGTATAATCACTACAAAAAATAATAATAAATCAAAATTAATTTATTGTGAGTCATAACTTTAATGTTTCTTCTATATACATAACTATAATTTTTGAATTTTCTCATTAGGTAAATAAATTTTAAATTAAGTGAGACATAAAAATGAATCTTCTCATTTTTAAGAATAATTTGGAATTCAAAAATTGATTAATTAATTACAAACTAAATAAAAAAAATTAAAATATTTTATTTGTAACTAAGTAGTAAATGTATGCATGAAATGAAAAACTTGATGCATTTATACCTTAAAAAATAAACTTTATTTTTTTTATAAATTCATTTAAAATAAAATAATATTAACAACTAATAATTTTAAATTACTATTATTTATTTCTAATAAATAAATCAATTATGTTTTTATAAGGATGCTAATATCTATATTTTTATAATATTTATAAATATATAATTTATGATTTTATTATAATATTGCTATTCATATTTTAGTAATATTTCAAACCTAAAAATCCATTGTTTTTTCTATTCTTTCATATGTGAAAAACGATTGTTTTATCATAGGATTTGGTCCTAGGTCAATATTTGTAATTTTGGCTCCTTCACATGGTATGTAATTCAACCCCTGCTCTTTGTACTAGCTAGCCAATAATGAATGCATTGCACACCTATGTTGCACCTAAGCTATTAGGAAAATTGAAACTAAAAAGGAAAAAAAAAATGAAAATGGTAGAAAATTTGAGACGATTCTCTTTTCTTATGCAGACAATGTCAAACAAACCATTCGTTCACAGCCTCTATGCCCACTCCCACTCAACTACAATTAGACCTCTATTTTTTGGGCATCCGATTAAACCAACCCTGCAGACCTGAAGTCTATTTGTCCAATCATTCCCTTCCGAACAACTTGTGCAATTTGAGTGAGTTGACCTAACTTAATCTGATATATGGGGTGGTTTAGACAATCATTTTCAATACTTAAGTTGAGTTTCGATTAAGTTTTTTCAATCGAAACTCAATTTAAGTTAAACTCAAGCTAAGATTTAAACAACTCGAACCTAATTTGAATTCAATTTAATGCTTTTATAATATTTATGATATATTATATTAAATAATAATATTCATTTTTTTTTTGTTATCTTGAAATTTTTTACTTATTCGCTTTAAATTTTCATATAAATACACGAGAAAAAGATTTTTTTTTTTTAAATATATATATTTTTGAATGATACAACCTGATGAGCCCAAGTCTCACCCCACCAATTGAAAAGGTGAATCTCAATAGTGGAATACACCGGGGGGAGGGGAATGGTGAATAAGTGTTTTGACCAATTTTTTAAAAATTCTTAACTCAAATTAGCAAACCTCGAAACTTTTTGAATATTTTTCTTCTCTTCACACATTCTCAAAAACACAAATTATAAATCACATGCATATATGAATGCAACAACACTCCTCAACAATATTAAAATGCAATTCACATGCACATGATCTAACACTCCCAAACTCAAATCAACTTAAACTAAATTCAAATAAAACCAAGATCAATATACCTCAAAATATCAATGATCAACAATTAGGAACAACTTCAAAGATGATTCATAACCATTTCTCTTCATCATTCAATCAAATAGTAGACAATCAAAACTCTAATAAATTGCTAAAACTGAAAACTGATGCTAAGAAGAGAAAGAAAGAGAAAGAGATAATTAACACCAGATTTTAACGTGGAAAATCTTCAAAGAGATAAAAAACCATGGGCTTACAATCAATCGAAAACATCCACTATGAAGAACAAAAACTAAATACAAGGCTTTACCTTGCTCAAACTTGCCAATCCTTCCTAGACCACTTGACTAGTACCTTTCACTTTTAACTTCTCACATTCTTCTTCTAGAGTACACTTGGAGTCCACACCAAACTCGATCTCGGTCTCTTCTTGAATCCACACAAAAAGAAAATGAGTTTTTGCACAAAACCAAGAGAATGAGAGATGAATGTTTCAAAAATCAACCATTTTTCAGAAAATCCTAAAAAAAAATTAGTGGAAAAGTTATGGGATTTTCTTAGGAGACAAACACCCTCAAAATGGGGAGGAAAGAAAAGCTTTCTCACAGGCTGCTGCTACTCTCTCTCCTTCCAGAAATGGGAGAAAATTTGATTTTAAATGAGAATGAAGTCCTTAATCCAATGGATGAGATTTCATAAAAAAAATTTAAGTTGGATCGATCTGACCTAAAGCTGGATCGATCCTAGAATAGAGCATTTTGAACACTAAGTAAAAAAAACAACTTCCTAAACCTTCTTAACTCAAAAATTATTTTAAGTAAAACAAAATTTAAATAATATGGTTGATTCAATTCCTTCCAACTCCAACCTCAACTATAAACCTTGGTCTTTTGACAAATTCAAAAAATTGATCTCCATTAGCCAATTAGTCCATAGAAGGATTGGAAAAATCAAGTTAGGAGATACTTGGGAATTTTTGTTCGGAATTGCCAACTTAGCTAAACACTCACAAATGTCAGTAGTGATATCAATTGCCTAAATGCCTTCTCACAATTGTCTCCTCATTCAAAATTTGAATCCTTAGTAAGGAAATCACACAAAGGACTTTGCTATTTTGCTAAAATCCATTATAATATTCTATAAATCCAGCATAGCCTAAGAAAGATCTCACTTCCTTGATCATTTTTGGGGAAGGCAAATTAGCAATAACATCAACTTTTGTTTTATCAACTTCATTTTTTTTTTCCTCAAAAATTACATTTGTTAGAACTATGACAAAAGAGACCATGAGTTGACACTTTTCCTAGTTTTGGTTAATTTCCTTATTTGATAAAGCTTTTTCCAAAACTTTTAAACAATTTTCAAAACTATTTTTGTACACTATCAAGTTATCCATGAAAACTTCCATAAATTCCTTAATCGTGTCTTAAAAAATACTCAACATACATGTTGGGAATATAACTGGAGCATTACATAGACCAAAAAGACATTCTTTTCATATGTAAATGTACTAAATGGGCATGTTAATGTGTGGTCTTATCCTAATAGTCTAATGCCACTTCTATCTGAATGTAACTAGAGTACCCATCCAAGAAATTGTGAAAAGCATGCCTTGGTACTTTTTCCAAAACTTGGTTTGAGAATGTTAGTGATGAATGGTCCTTTCAAGTGGCATTATATAATTTTCAATGATCAATATTGATGAGAATCTACAAGCATTCAAAGATCCATCACATGTTCTAGTTGGGCCTATTACTAAAGCAAGATCTAAGAAGATCAAAGAAGCACTTAATGGACTAATTCAAGAGATTTGGGTTGATTCTAATGTAGGACATTCCAAACTTGGCCCAAAGGAAGATGAAAGTGTAATAAATTTAATCCAAGCTATTGAGGGCTAATCTAGCTTGATTGGTTGTGATTTATGGCGTGGATTAATGACTGATTGACTTTCCAGCTTCATATCAGTTATTTTCTACTCTAGAGCTTCTAAATTCAGGCCAAATCTACCTTAATTTTAGGCTTTTATTATTTAGTACGTTTTTTTAGCTATTTTCCTATTTTGGATCTGCCAGTTTTAGACCAAATCAACTTTTATTTAGGGTTTTAATATTTAGTAAGTTTTTTTCATGACATATAAATAGCATGCACTCATTGTAATAGGAGACAATTTTTATTGAATAAAACAATCAGAAAAAGTGAGGCTTTGCTTTTCTTTTGGTTTTTCAAGAACTGTGAACTTATCAGGGATTCTTCCTTGTGGCGTTCAAACTTTATATCTTCGGTTTGTGATTCCATTGTAATCAATGGGTTAAGGTCTGTTACTTATATTTTTGGTTCGCGTTTCACTTATAAACGTTGGGTCAGAGTTCTATCAAAAATTTGTATTTTAGCTTTCTTGGGCAATTATTCCAATACTGTTTGTTGGGTCTCAAAGCATGTCGATTGAGGTTCACATCATTTGGTATCAGAGCACAGGTTCTAAAATCAATTTTCTATCCATTTATCTTTTGTTTCCTGTTATTATCCTATCTTGTTCCTTTCGTGTTCTTTATTCCTCGTTCTTATTTTTTTGACTTGCACTAGGTTAAAATCATGCACCAGTTCCCAAAAAAAAAAAGACTTTAGAAAATAAATAGAAAACAAAAAAAAAAATTGTGTGTAGTTTCAATTATCTCAAATCAAAATATTATTTTCTTTTGTTCTCTTCCTTTGATTTAGTGTTTCTGTCATATTTTCTTGCCATAGGTATTAGTTTAAATACTACAAGTTGAATTTCTTGATCAAGTTTATTAGTTTAAGCAGAACTGAAAAGGGGAAGCTACGAGTGGAAAAAGGCAAGAGAGTGTGAGACTAATATCGGGAAAAAGCCAATTTGAGAGTGAAACATGAGTGTGAGTGCAAACATGTGAGGGAGTGTTGTGAGGAATTATTTCTAACCTTTTTTTGTAGTTTCAAAAATATGTCTTCCAGGGGCGAAACATCAAATAAGGAAGGAGGGGAGGAGTCATCCCTCATGTTGCAGGCTATGCAACAACAATTTGAACGCATGAATGTGGTGTTTAATGATATTTGGGATCAGATGGATAGGCAAGACGTTGTTATCACTTCTTTGCGTGAGGAGCGTACCCAAAGAACCCTTAATGCTAGAAGGAAAGGAAGGGATGCGCGTGTTGATGATTCTGAGGACTACCATGAGGATGAGTTTGAAGATGAAGAGGATCAAGCTTCATTGAACCATGAGGGTAGGTTTGTGCCAAGGGGAGAAAGGCATGGTAGAGGTTTTTGAAGAGCTCCAAGATGGCAAGATGGGATTGATAGAAGCCTAGGAAACATCAAAATGAAGATATCATCGTTCCAATGGAAAAATGATCCAGAAGTGTACTTAGAGTGGGAGAAGAAGGTGGAGTTCATCTTTGAGTGCCATAACTACTCCGAGGAGAAAAATGTAAAACTAGTTGTGATTGAGTTTGCTGACTATGCTATTGTATGGTGGGATCAACTTGTGATGAACATAAGAAGAAACTATGAGAGGCCTATTGAGACATGGGAGGAAATGAAAGCCACCATGAGGAGGCG
>NC_048434.1:9295112-9435112 GCF_004353265.1 Vitis riparia | reverse complement strand
ATAGATTAAAAATATTGAGTTCAAAAGTCATGATCTCAAATGTAAGTTGCACATGACTATTTCTACAGTTCATTAATGCATTGGGAATGGTAAAAAATGATTTGTCCAAAATTATTGTAATAGGATTAGCTTTATTCTATCCTCCCCTTCATTGTCCATAACAATGAAATCAATTGGGTAAAAAAACTTATCAACTTGAATTAAAACATTTTCACTTACTCTTCTAGGCACCTTAACGGATCTATAAGCTAAGTAAAGAATAATATCAATGGATTTCAATTCACGTAGACCCATTTTTTCAAATAATAAGCATGAGACCAGGTTAACACTAACATCAAGGTCCATAAGGTTTTTCTAACACAATTATCTCCTATAGAAACAAATATTGTGGGACATCCTGGATCATTGTAATTCGCTGGAGCCTTTCTTTGAATGATAACACTAACTTGGTTAGTCCATAAATATCCTATTATGCACATTTGTACATTTTCCTTTCCTTTGAGAAAGACAAAAGGCGATGTTGGAGAGATTGGATTGTTATTTTAAAAGTTTCTTTAATCTTTCTTCATTATTCATTTTACCTTACATTTTTTATTATTTCATTTTTGTGTTATTTTTGACATTTTTCTCTGCCTTATTTTGCTCTTCTCTAACCTCTGTGGTTGTTCCACAACCTTGTTTTTCTTTTTTCTTTTCTTCTTCTTCCCTCTCCACATTTCCACCACTCTTAAGAGTGATCACTGCATTAGCCTCTTCCACCTTGCTTTCATTTTACCCTCCTTTAATTGAACATTGTCTCTTAGGAATAGGTTAGGGTTAAGTTGGAAGCCTCCCCTTGTCATGCATACTCAAAGCACTATTAATATGTATTAGTTAGATTCTTAAAGAAACATTTATTTGTACATGTTGATTGAGAGTTTGAAAGCTTTGCTTCATTAATGACATCACATAATATTCAAAATTTCAACTATTAGGTAGATGATAAGAACTCAAACTTAGCACTTTGGTAAGGCCATTTTAAGTAATCTGAGAGCATTTGAGTACTTAAAACTAACCTCAATACCCATGATTGTTATTAAAACTTTAATTTTTGGATTCGATGCTTCTCTTGGCGTTTTAGGTGTTAATGGAAGCCATTTGGATGTGAAATAGAGAGACATGCACACACTCCATTTTGTCCTTTTAGCACATGTCTTTAAGTTCACTTTTGGTGCTCCACAATAGTTGCTTGGTGGCCCATTACTACTCATACTAACCTTTTTTTTAGCTACCTCGGAGACTCTGGTTGAGGGATTATCTGACCCCTTATTGTGACTCTTGGCAGCCCTAATTTAGACTTAGGCTTTTCCTTCATTTTTAGGATAGCTTTTAGGTGCACTTTTAGGATAGCATACTTAAGCATTGTCCTAAACACCCTAGGCTCACTTAGGCACTTTTCTAGACCCACTCAAGTTCGCTAGATCCACTTAAGTATCCTGGCCCACCTATGTTACCTTTTAGGTAATTCCCACATGACTTACATAATTTGCATGATTTGTATTTTTAATGCTTGCATGTACTTGATTTCTTATTTATTTATTTATTATTATTTGGTTAGTTATTTGTTTTTATTTATTTATTTTATAGAATATTGCATGAGATTGATGATTAATTGTGTAAACTGATGTTTTAATTATTGTTGTGTACCTATGATAGATATAATGTTTTTAATTGCATAATTTTAAATTAGTTTTAATTTTCAATTTCATGACCTTTACTAATTTTAATTCTTATTTTATTTTGGGATGAGATTTGAATGAACACATTGGAGAAGATCCTTGATGTACATGGCTCATATATGTGGGGATATTCTATGCAACATGGAAAGGATTTATATTGTTAAAGAAAGGAAAACAGATCACGAATGAATGGAGGATGGAAAGGAGATTTATAGTGTTAAAGAAAGGAAAGCAGTTTTAAATTGTATTTTAAACTGTATGATTGAACACATCAGTTTAAGGGAGAGTTTGTTGAGAAAAAGTTGTTTGCTAGCTTTTGTCCTAGTCTTTTGGGAACTTGTTGTGTTCAACAAGTTAGTTTATTATTTTCCTAGTCTGTAGGTGTTAGTTTTGGCACGATATGTAGTGCCTATTTTCTTGCTTTTATTTGTTATATATAAGCCTATATAAAGGTAATTCTTTTGGTTGAATAAGATAGACGATCGATATTTAGTCAGTTCTCCTTTTACTTGTTTCAGCAGAAACATTATTATTTCTTTTCTTTATCTGTAACAGTGGTATCAGAGCATGGTAGAGAGAAAGTGAGAAAAGTAAAGTTGAGAGTGCCAAACAAAACAAAAAGAAGTGTGTGAGATAGAGTCATACAACAGCAGCTTCATTTTTATTTCACCTAGTCTCTTGTTTTTTTTTTTTTTGCAACAGCAGTAGAAGAAAACAATGGCCTCTGAAACTTTTGTGTAGCCAGCCATTCCACGTTTTGATGGTCATTATGATCATTGGAACATGTTAATGGAGAACTTTCTAAGATCTAAGGAGTATTGGCATGTCGTCTTTGAAGGAATTACGGAACCAACAGATAATGCGACAATGACACAAGCACAAAGAACGGAGCTAGACGGGCAATGGTTGAAAGATTTCAAGGCAAAGAATTATCTTTTCCAAGCAATTGATCGCTCAATCTTGGAAACCATTCTTTGCAAAGACACTTCGAAACATATTTGGGATTCCATGAAGAAGAAGTACCAAGGTTCTGCAAGGGCAAAGCGGCAGCAGCTTCAAGCACTTCGCATGAAGTTCAAAACACTTTGAATGAGATCAGGAGAATCAGTTACAGATTATTTCTCTCGAACAATGGCGATTGTGAACAAGATGCGGATCCATGGGGACAAGACAGAGGACGTGACCATAGTAAAGAAGATTCTTCGATCCATGACACCAAAATTTAATTTTGTTGTTTGCTCAATAGAAGAATCTCATGATATTGATGAACTTTCAATTGATGAATTACAAAGTTCTTTGTTGGTTCATGAGCGTAAATTTAACCAGAAGGAGAAAAAGGAGCAAGCTTTGAAGGCCTCAACAGAAAATCACTTGGCAACAAGAGGAGAGAGAGGACGAGGTAGAAGTCGAGGTAGAGGCAGAGGAAACTATGATCGTGGAAATCAACACCAACACCAACGTCAAGACAACCGATTTCAAGGAAGAGGACAAGGTGGCAACTACTCAACTACATATAAATCAAGGTCAACAGACAAGTCCAATGTGGAGTGCTACAGATGTCATAGGTATGGTCACTACAAGTCTGAATGCCGAACTAATATGAATAAACAAGGTGAAGAAAGAACTAACTTTGCAGAAAAGGAAGAAGAGGTGTCTCTTTTAATGGCGTGTCATGCGAATCAAGGCACCCATCCGAACTTGTGGTATATAGATACTGGCTGTAGTAATCATATGTGTGAGGACAAGTCAACGTTCTCAGACTTGGATGAAACATTTTGCAACTCTGTAACTTTTGATGACAACTCCAAAGTCTCTGTCATGGGCAAAGGAAGTGTACGAATTCACTTCAAAGAAAAATCTGATCAGATTATTTCTAATGTCTTTTTTGTTCCAGATTTAAAAACCAACTTGCTTAGTGTTGGTCAACTTCAAGAGAAGGGATACGAGATTTTTATTAAAGATGGAGTTTATCGCATCCAAGATGAGAAATTAGGCTTAATTGCTCAAGTCAACATGACTACAAATCGGATGTTCCCGCTGTATCTAGACAACACTACTCAGAAATGTTTCTCTGCGAAATTAATGGATGAGGGATGGTTGTGGCATTTTCGCTATGGACATCTGAATTTTAGTGGTCTAAAGACGCTACAACAGAAGAACATGGTGACTGGACTTCCACCAATTCAGACTCCTTCTCAAATTTGTGAAGAATGTGTTGTTGGTAAACAACATCGATATCAATTTCCTAAAGGAAAATCATGGAGAGCGAATAAGGTGTTGGAGCTAGTTCACTCTGATATATGCGGACCCATTAATCCAACATCCAATGGTGGTAAATGTTACTTTATAACGTTCATTGATGATTATAGTCGAAAAACTTGGGTTTATTTTTTGTAGGAGAAATCTGAAGCTTTTTCAATTTTCAAAAGCTTTAAGATGCTGGTCAAAAAAGAAGCAGGCAAACCTATTAAGATTTTCCATAGTGATCGTGGTGGAGAATACACCTCACAAGAATTTGTAAATTTTTGCGAGAACCATGGTATTCAAAAGCAACTTACAGCAGCATATTCGCCACAGCAAAATGGTGTTTCAGAAAGGAAGAACCGTACAATTCTAAACATGGTGTGGACTATTCTGTCAAAGGGTCATATCCCAAGAAGTTTTTGGCCTGAAGCAGTCATCTGGAGCATTCACATTTTGAACAGAAGTCCCACTCTAGTTGTTCAAAACATGACACCTGAAGAAGCATGGAATGGACGCAAACCAAGTGTCAACCACTTCAGAATCTTTGATTGCATAGCATATGCTCATATTCCAAATCAAAAAAGAAAAAAAACTTGATGACAAGGGAGAAAAATTCATTTTTCTTGGTGTTAGTGAGATATCAAAAGCATACAAATTGTACAATCCTATCACCAAGAAAATTGTCATAAGTCATGACATAATTTTTTATGAAGGAAGTTTCTAGAAATGGGATGACAACACTACCAAACAGCAAATACAAGCTGATTTTGATGGTGAAAATGAAGAAGAAAGACAACAGCCCCTACAACAATGAATTCCAACAGCTGAAATTCCACCAAATGAAGCTCCAACTATTGCTGAAACTTCACCAACAACACCAGAATTTGATGAACAGGTTGAAGCAGCAGTTGGTTCAAGTTCTCATCGTGTTCGAAAGCGGCCGGCATGGATGTCAGATTATGAGGTAACTGGAATTGATCAATCTGAAGACCCACTCACTCATTTTGCTCTATTTTCATATTGTGACCCTACAACTTTCGAAAGTGCTGTCAAAGAATCAAAATGGTGGAAGGCCATGGATGCTGAAATTGCAGCCATCGAAAGAAATGATACTTGGGAGTTATCTGAACTTCCAAAATGACACAAAACAATCGGTGTAAAGTGTGTTTACAAGACAAAGTTGAAAGAGAATGGTGAAGTTGACAAGTACAAGGCACGCTTGGTGGCTAAAGGATACAAGCAAGAGTTTGGAGTGGACTATAAAGAAGTTTTTGCTCCAGTTGCAAGGCATGATACAATCAGATTGGTGATCGCGTTGGCAGCACAGAATTCATGGCCTATCTTCCAGTTAGATGTCATATCGGCATTTTTGCATGGAAACTTGGAGGAACAGGTATTTGTTGATCAACCTCCTGGTTATATTAAGGTTAAAAATGAGCATAAAGTGTATAGATTAAAGAAAGCTCTTTATGGATTAAAACAAGCCCCACGGGTTTGGTATAGTCGCATTGAGGCTTATTTTTTGAAAGAAGGTTTTCAAAAATGTCCATATGAGCATACACTTTTTGTCAAAGTTAGTAATGGAGGGAAAATGCTCATTGTTTGCTTATACGTAGATGATCTTATATTTACTGGCAATGATAGTGTCATGTTTGAGAGGTTTAAGAAGTCTATGATGGTTGAATTTGGAATGTCTGATCTTGGTATGATGCATTATTTTCTTGGCATCGAAGTGGTGCAGTCTGATACTGGAATTTTTATTTATCAAAAGAAATATGTGCGAGAAATTTTGAATAGGTTTCAGATGAAGGATTGTAATCCTGTTAGTACACCAACTCAGTTTGGCTTGAAGCTTAACAAAGATCATGGAGGAAAAAAAGTGGACAGCATAATCTATAAGCAAATTGTGGGTAGTTTGATGTATTTAACTGCAACAAGACCAGACATAATGCACTCAGTGAGTCTAATTAGCAGATATACGGAGAATCCAACAGAGTTGCATTTTTTAGCTGCCAAGAGAATCTGTCGTTACTTGCAAGGAACTAAAGATTTTGGGTTGTTCTACAAGAAGGGTAAAAGGTCAGATTTGATTGGGTTTACTGACAGCGATTATGCAGGAGATCAAGATAATAGGAGGAGCACTTCAGGTTATGTTTTTATGCTGGGCACAGGGGCTGTTTCATGGTCATCTAAGAAGCAACCGATTGTCACTTTGTCCACCACTGAAGCTGAATTTGTTGCAGCAACAGCTTGTGCTTGTCAAGCTATCTGGCTGAGGAAAATTCTTGAAGAGCTCCATCTCAAGCAAGTGGGAGCTACTACAATTTTTTGTGACAACAGCTCAACCATCAAACTCTCCAAAAATCCCGTGCTACATGGAAGAAGCAAGCATATTGACGTGAAGTATTATTTTTTAAGAGAACTCAGCAATGATGGAGTTATTGATCTTGTCTACTGCAGAAGTGAAAACCAAGTTGCTGATATTTTTACTAAACCCCTTAAATTGGCTGCCTTCTTGAAGCTGAGGAAGTTACTTGGAGTTTCCACTCTAGAAGATTCAATTTGAGGGAGAATTCTGTGTATTTTAAACTGTATGATTGAACACATCAGTTTAAGGGAGATTTTGTTGAGAAAAAGTTGTTTGCTAGCTTTTGTCCTAGTCTTTTGGGAACTTGTTGTGTTCAACAAGTTAGTTTATTATTTTCCTAGTCTGTAGGTGTTAGTTTTGGCACGATATGTAGTGCCTATTTTCTTGCTTTTATTTGTTATATATAAGCCTATATAAAGGCAGTTCTTTTGGTTGAATAGCAGTTCTTTTGGTTGAATAAGATAGATATTTAGTCAGTTCTCCTTTTACTTGTTTCAGCAGAAACATTATTATTTCTTTTCTTTATCTGTAACAGATACAGTTTCAGGCGGGCTTCTCCTTCCTGGCTTATTGATCCCAGGAGGATCCTCTTCTTCTTTGCCACCTTGTCAAGCATGGGGACCACGCACCAACAGCCACACACCACTTCGGAAGTCTTCACAGCTGCATGAAGGAGTCCACGCACAATTCTGATTTTCCAAGAACACGCGCACAGGCCAGATCGGGAGAGCAGCACACACAACAGGTCGAAGACATTTAGAATCAGATTTTTGAGGTGGGGGGTTGGAACTCAGCTGCACTATTTTGGGAAGAGGGGGGATCTCCATAGGAGCGGGCAGGAATTTCATCCCCTTTATGCGTGTTGACGCCTTGATTTAATGAAGAAGATTCTATACACATTCAGCCGTGTTGATGCCTTGGTTAAATGGAAAGGCTTTCATTCACTTTCAGTCGTGTTAACACTTTGATTCTGATGGAGAATGGGCAGCCACTTTGTGAATATTAATTACTTGATTCCAATCAGGTTTCAATGGCCTTGCATATAAAATCTCCATGGATGACTTTTATAAAGGTTAATGGAGATAATGGCCTTGAATTTATAAATCTCCATGGATGAATTTTAAAATAGCTTAATGGAGATAATGACCTTGAATTTATAAATCTCCATGGATGAATTTTATAATAGCTTAATGGAGATAATGGCCTTGAATTTATAAATCTCCATGGATGAATTTTAAAATAGCTTAATGGAGATAATGGCCTTGAATTTATAAATCTCCATGGATGAATCGCGGTTGCATATGGAGAATTCCTTTGAAGGTAATTTCATGCAAAAGGTGAATTCTTGAAAACTGAATTTTGTGGTGGACACACGAGAATTGTGGCTGTGAATGGAAGCTTTTTCATGGCTGAAAATTCACAACGAAATGTGTTGGAAATTTGGTGAAGGACCATTGATAAGTGAGCTGAAAATTATGGCAGAATAGTGGAGGAAATTATGACCTCATGTTGTTGGTGGACTGACTGAATTTTCTGTTAAATATATGTGCATTTGACGAGGGTCTTCAACGGCTGAAAATTGATGAAGAAGTAGGAGGGAAGGAACAGGAGAGGATTTTTTTCTTTGGCAGAGAGAACACACGAGAGGATTCTTTTGGAGGGCACGCAAAGAATTTTAGGAGTAGCAGGGACTTCAGACAAGCATCAGATTGCCACTTTGATTGCATCAAGAGGGTATTTTTTTAATTTTTCTACAACACAGGTCAATTTTCAATGGAACATTTTTTTTTTAAAATTTTTAGTTCATTGGTTAATTTGGTTCTTAGTGATAAATTTCCTTAATCTCAATTCGCACAATTTCTATTTATCTCCTAGATTAGATGTTTTTTATCGTTTTGGTTCATTAGTTTAAATAATTGTAAAAATTTATATTGTTTGTTCTACTCTAGTTTATTTTTAATCTACTTGTTAGTTTAAGCCTGTTCATGATTTTAATTCTTTAACTTAATTAATATTGTTAGATAAAACACATATTTTTAAGTTTGATTTAACTTAGTTACAATTTATTTCTAATTCGAATATGTTAATGATGTTAATTCCTTAGTTTAAATGATTTGAGAGAGAAAGTTTATTTTTTTAATTCAGGATTAATTTAGTTTTAGTTTATAATTTAATTTGAATGTGTTAATGATGTTATTTCCTTAGTTTAAATAATTTGTGAGATGAAGTTTATTTTTTTTAATTGCGGATTAATTTAGTTTTAGTTTATGATTTAATTTGAATGTGTTAGTGATCTAATTAGTTTGATTTTAATTCGTTTTTAGTTTAAATAATCATGCTAAATAAAGTTTGTGTTTTAAATTCCAATTACTTTAATTTTAATTCGTTTTTAGTTTAAATGCATTCGTTGATTTTAATTTATTAGTTTAATTGATCGTATTAAATAAAGTTTGAGTTTTTAATTCCAATAATTTTATTAAATAGAGTTTAATTTCAATTTAGTTTGATTTTAAATAATCTGAATGCGTTCATGATTTTAATTCAATTGTTTGATTAACCCTCTTAGACAAATTCCATATTTTTAATTTCGATTTTAGTTTAATTTTATTTTGTTAATTTATTTATTTGCTTTAGTTTAAATATATTTGTGATTTCAATTTGATAGTTTAGTCAATCTTATTAGATGACGTTGATGTTCTTAATTTAATCTAGTATTAATTATTTTTAGTATTGAATGTGTTTGTGTGTTTTTTATTTCATTAACTTCGAATTTAATCCATTTATATCCAAGTTTGTAGTTGATTATAATTTTGTTTAATTAATTTAGTCAACGTGTAATTATTTTCATGTTTTAAGTATGGTAATTTTGGCTTTGATCTATTGACATTTAGTATGAGCTTTAGGAATTTTAGATAATCAATCCAATTAATTGCATGTTATTGTTTTCATACCTTCAAGATTGTTGAACTTTGGTCTTTGATTTATCATATTATTTAGAATGCTAAATTTACCTTAATTGATCCCATATTATTATCTCCATATACTAAGTTTGTTGGCTTTAATCTTTGATTGGTTATTTTTATTTTAATTCATGTGTTTCTTGAAATCTAAATGTTAGTCTTGGATAATATTTTGTTAGTTTGTTTGATTAGGAAGTCGTAAATTTGATGTCTTAGTGATTGTTAGTTAAATTCTTTTTTTGAAGGCCACTGGAAACTCATGAAGGTTGGTCTTACCCTCACCACTTTAATTGACATGATTTTCTAAATCTTTATTTTATGATTTTCGTTTTCTTTTGTTTTGATTGGTATTTTGTTTTCTATGTTTTGTTATTTTAAAAATTAATTCCTTTTATATTAAAATCAAAACCTTTTTCTCCAAAGACCCCTTTAAGAAAATCTATTTTTCAAAGAACCCATTTAGAGTCCTCAGGATCAAAATCTTTTTTAAAAAAATAATATGCAACCATATCTTCATCGGTTTGCATCCTTCTCGGTTTTCAACAAAATGTTTGGTTTTGAACAAAAACACGAATCAAAGCTTGTGATCCTAAATAATGGGATAATTCTGGGCTAAATTCGTGTAAATCAATTGGGAAATTGGTGAATCCCCTACATAAGAAATTCTTTTCAAAAATTATTTTTGCTACCACCCTTGCCATCTGTTGTAATCATATCTATCTATTTTTTGAGGAATTGTATACAAGATGCATATGATACTTGATTTTTTTTGTATATTCTGATATGCATGTTAGGATTTCTTATTTTACTATTTATTATCTAACCCCTCATGTCTTGTGGAAGCACATTACGAGTTACCCATGCTATTCAAGTACGCTTCTTACCTTCGTATCTTAATTCCATAAATTATGTATTGCTTTATATATGATCGTTATGTATTGCTTCGTATGTGATTCTCAACCTGTTCAGCATATCTTTTTAATTGTTTGTTTAGCTTGCCATGTTTGATTAAGAGACTAGGATAAAATAAATGTTGCGTGTTTTATTTTCCAAACTAATCATTGATGTCTTTTGATGGCGCTTAAAAAGTAGTCCAGGTATGCACCCTAACTCTCCTTCATTGTAATTTGATCCTATTTGGCATGTTATTTTTTTAAATCACCTTAGTCTATTTAGGTATCCTCAATTAATCAATTAATTGCCACATTTCCCCTAATTTAATCAGTAGAGACCTCGTTAGGGCTTAGAGGGGTGCTACCTCCTAGAGGTACCTTCTCAATAAGTAACCTGATCCCTGGACCTAGACTCGGGTTTTTCAAAGACATGTTTTTCCAAAAATTATGGAGTCACTTTTTTAGGGTTTTTCTTTCTCGTTTTATTTTCCCTTTAAAATAAAAATAAAATAAGTGGCAACTCCGACTTTTCCAAAAATTAATTTTTCATGAATAAAAACGAGTCTCGCCGATCGAGTGGAGGCGCATGTGAAAAATGCGGGTCCACAAAAAGCAATAAGGTTTGAATTTTCATTACTCTCATTTAAATATATGGATTCATAATCACTAGATTCAAAATCACTCCAAGTCATTTACCTAAATTTTTGAAATTTTTTAGGATTTGGGCAATCAATTATGATATGTCTTTTCCCTCCATAGTTGCAACATTCGACTTGTGTAGATTTAGATGAGCCTTTATCTTTGTTTTTATTCTTGGAGAGATTTTTCTTGTTTCTTTGAATCTTCTTTTAAGTTTGCTTTCTTTACAATTTCATATAAGTTTTAAATTTCTTAGTAAATACTAGAATTTCAAGTAGAGTAAGAACTTATTCAATCACAACTTCAGACTCATTTATGTCTTTTGAGGAGGCCTTAAGGGCTACCCCTTTGGATCTCCATAAGGATAGAAAAATAATCTCATAGGTTTGTAGGGAACCCACCTAAATTATTCTAGGATAGATCTCAATATTTTCCCAACCACCTTGCACTCAAGAAAATTTACTTCGAAGTTAAAACAAGAATTGACAATATCAATGAGTTCAATGGAGACCTTAGAGAAACACTCATATTTATTCTTTTTAATGCTCTTAAATTTAGTAGTTAACATTTACAACTTGGACAACTTTATAGTAGAAATGCCTTCATGAGTTACTAGTAATATCTCATGCCTTTTTACCATAATTAAATGATGTGATCTTGTGTAAATTGTCAAGACTCACATTGTTCAAAATACAACGAAGGGTTTCAACAGTTGCTTCACTTCCCTCTTTATCCAATTTATACTTCTCTTGCTTGGGTCTCATCTCACTCAGTTGACTTACCATCCTCATCAACAAAAACTGGAGATGGTTAACCACCCATACTTTATTATGTTCTAAACTCTTTCACCTTGTCTTTTTAAGAAAAAATCTATTTAAACCTTCTAGTTGGGGTAGTTGTTCCCATCAAAGAATGGAGGTCAATTTATGGATGTTTGAACTCCATTGATCAAAGCATAATCAACAAAAATTGAAATTTTTAATTTTTAAAATTTAACCTGCTCTGATATCACTTATAAGTTTCATTCTTGATTAAGGGACTATTTAGAGGGGAGTAGATGTGGAAAGGGGGAAAAGATAATCCAAGTAAATTATCCTTAAATTTGGAATTTTATTGTGGTTTTGATAATTTCAATTAATCTCAATGCATGATTTTAAGAATGAGTAAAAGATAATCAATCTCACACAAGAGCACCATATATGGCGTGGAAAAACTACCTACATAGAATACCTTAATTGGATATGCCTAGTATCAATCTAGATACCAGTCAAAATCCACACAACCGTTCCCATCCTTGATAGAATATTTCATGCTCCTTAGTGCATTACCTCCATCCTATAATGAGGTTAGCAAATTGATGCACCCTTTTCTTTTTGCTAAAAGAATCTTTCAAGATCACTCTTGAAAGCTTGAGAAATGGAGATCAACTAGGGTTTTAAGGATGACTATTTTATTGTGCATACTATTTAACTCAATAAAATGATCTATTGATACCAAAAGAACATTTCTGAGAGATATATTTTATGTAAATTTTCCAAAAAGTCCTTTAAAACATTAAAAAAAAAAAAGACCAAAAATCGCAAACTAAAGGACCAATGTTTCAATACCACAAGAGGGACATTTGAGCATTATAGGAAAGGATTGTGTTTGAACAACCTCCTCAGGACCATTCAAATGTCATTCAAGCATTTGAATGACCTTCAAGGTGTTTCAACATCTTATTATATTTTTGCACTATTTGCTCCTATTTTCATATATTCTCCAAAATTCTCATCTAAGCAAACATAGTGCAGTCATTGCTTAAGCTCTAATTGCTTAAAAGGCATATGTACCTTGAAAATTAAATATTTTGAAGCAGCTTAAAGTTGATTGTAATTGATAGACCTTTGGAGATAAGATGCATCAAACTCAATGTAAAAATTGAACAAAATTGCCAACATAATTTAATATATCAACAAAATACATCCAAGCTAAATCAATCAGTTTATCGACACTTTAGGTAGGAAAAGTTTTATCTTTACTTTTTGAACTCTTGTGTCATAGAATGAGGATGAGGAAAAAATCTATTTTCTAAATATTTTAAATCAGTTTTAAATTATTCTTATTTTGGTATTGTTTCTTCAATTTCACAAGCATGGGTGTTCATATCACATGCTCTCTCTTTCTTTCTCTCTCTCTCTCTCTTCTTTTGGATTTAATTAGTGCAAAAATTTATTTAGTTCAAAATTTCATTTTCACTAAAAGTTTATTTAAGATTAACCTAGTTTGGTATGTATTTTTCTTTTTAATCTAGGCTTATAGTTGCACAGTGTTTGTTACTATCAACCTCAGGAACCTCTCATGAATTTTTTTATGACACTGAGATGGCCTAAACTATGAAAATTTAACATTAACCGAGTAAATATAGAAACTAAGCACATTTTAATCATTGCACTAATTGTGAATGGTTTTGAAATTCAAGTCATCAAAATCAATGGCCATTACCTTTTTATCAAACATATTATTTGAAAAAATAAAAGGCCAGCAGGAGGCCCATGCATATTTTTCGAGAGAAAAAAGATTGTATCAAAATGTTGTGAAAAAGAAAAATAAAATGGTACACAATACTTTCATTATGCTCAAATCTATGATTATTTTAGTAGGCTATATATATATATATATATATATATATATGAATGCAAAAGCTTGAAATGAAGCATGCGTGCCATCATTTCTTTCAACATTCAAACTTTGAACCCATGGTTTTTCACTTAACCACTCTTGGTTTCAACTTTCCACCAAATCTATCTAATAAAAAATTGAACTAGCTTACCAACTTGACCAATTTGCATGAAAAAAAATTAATTGTTGAATTGTCAGTGGTTAAAGTAAGAACTCAATTATGACAAGTAACTATTTTGTCTTTTTCATAATAAGGTGCTTTATATCAAATTCATATGATTTTGCAAAAACGGTTATAATAATATTAAAATTTTAAAATATATATAATTGGCAACAACTTGGGTCATGTCAACTTTGGCTTGAATCACCCAATGCCAACAAAATGATTTCATTTCAAAGGTGAAACCAGTTTAAGTTTGTATGAATCTACTATGCATATGCCTAAAAATGTAATCTTAAAAGCCCTAGCACTCCATCATAAAAATTTACATGCAAAACTTGCTAACATAGAGAGAAAAACCATTTCATTTGTCATGGCCTCTCAAGTTTCTTTTAGTTGAAAGTTGAAACTACCCTTTGGACTTCGTTCTAGTAAGTTTTGGTCATACAAAGACTTCCCATTCACCAAGTTGGAGAAAATAAGACAAAAGCCAAAAATATGATAAAAGAACATTCAATATTGAGAAGTGATCAAGTTTTAGAGAATACTCAACATATTCTTAATTTTTTTTTTCTCTTTTTCTTTATATAGATGAGAAAGTAAAGTCATGAACAGTAACCAAACGAATCCAATGTAACACGGTCTTTAATGTTTTACAATTTTTTATATGATTGTAGGAGAATTGACTTGCATAAACAAGAGTTTTATCTTTCTTTTGACTGAAAAAGATAAAAAGCAGTTTTAAGTGGTGTCCTTTTGGGAGCCAAACTTAAAAGTTGAAGCAATCAAGTGAGCAGAAGGCCACTTTCTTCAGGCCTGTAACAGTAATTGAGGAAAGACTTAGAGGAGACGAACATTATTTCATTTTCTTCACGGAATAGGTATAAAGAAATGGTGGGCAATTAATTCCACATTGGTTGATTTTGTAAAGAGCATATGTTTTATTAATAATTATACCATGTGAAGGAGCCAAATTATTACAACTTTGACATGGTATCAAACAATTATTTTTCACGTGTGAACGGGCAGAGTTGTGACAATTTCTAGTCTAAAAGGTGGATTCATAGACCAAGTCAACACGCCTAGCTACCATATGCATCCTAGACTACCATTGACCCAAAAAGACAACAAGGGCCTGTTGATAAATTGATTCACTTCTTACAGCCTTATAAATGGGATTGGGAGTTTCTCTTCTTTTGTTCATTGAATGGTTTTGGAACATGAATATGATGAGTATTATCATGATAAGAACTCCCCTTCTTATGTCTTTCTTTGTCTTTCTTCAGCTTCTTGCTATTCTTGCTCATGCAAGAACTTTATCAGGTGACTAAACTAATACTCACTTCTCCTTTCTCAAACACGTTCAACATAATCTCTCACAAATTACAGGAGACTCATGCTCTCACAACATTTTGTTCCGTTTTTTCTTTTAAATAATTCTCTCCTGACCTTTAAGTCTATACCTATAGTTTTTAATTATGAAGAGAATTTTAGTTTAATCTATTCAAATAGTTTCGGGATCAATAGTACTGATGGTGAGAGTAACAAGGGTAGCACTATTTCTTCTTCACTTCCCTCTAATCAAGGCCAAAATTCAGCTATAGACTCTTCAATTGCTTACTTTAGAACTTAAATATACACTGCATTATGTTAGGACTTGGTCTGCTTTGGTTGAAGTTACATGAACTGTGAATCTGAATTACACTATTGCTTTTGTACCAGAGAATTCGTGGAATATGTTCACACAAAGTACTAATGTGAAGATGCCCACAAGTCTTCAACCTCCATCTCCAGTAGAAAAGAAGAAAACAGGCGCCTCTACTTGTGCTCCAGGGAGTTCTTCCTGCGGCAAATTCATGAGAATCACCCAATATCAAAGCCCCTCAACATCTCCCCCTCCACCCCCAAAATCACCATTTGGGCCCGTTCCAAGCTCAAGACCTTCTCCTGCAGAGTGTCTCCGCAGTTCGTCGACGCCCCTACCAAGAAATACTTCTCCTTGTTTAGCAGAGAGACTATGCATTAGATTCAAGACAAACTATTATGGAAAGAGGTCGTCATCAAGCATTCCCACATCTCCTGCATCCTCATCGCTAGTGCGCCATGTAAAGGGAATAGATTCTTATCCTTGTTCAGCAAAAAGTCTGTAACAAATTCTGGAACATGATGGACAATAAGAGGTCATAACCTATAGTATCATGGTTAAAATCACCTCCTAGTCTGAGCCTAGCTTCATCCTGATATGATTCAATCTTGTAATGGATAGAATACTCCATTTTCTCGGGGAAAAGCAGCTAGAAAAGGACCTATATGCCATCAAGAGTGTTAGGTATATATACTAGGTTAAAATGATAGATATTCTTAGATATACTTCAGTATAGTATGATGGATATTCCTGTACTTTAGTATCAGACATCTTTCTGCTTTTAGAGTAAGGGTACTTTCTGTATTTTGTAGCTAGCACATCTAAATGTCTACTGGTTGGTCTATCTAAAATTTTCTTATGCGGTCCCTAACTTTTTAATCTATGGCTAGCTATCTTGAAATCGATACAAATAAAACTCCTTTTTTATTCTAATGATGAATCTCACTCAAGCTGTACCATACCTCCATCATCTTTTTTTTTTTTTTTTTTTTATTCTAATAATTATTATTTCAATTATTGTTGATAATCTTTTTTTTTTTTTTTTTTTTACAATTATTTGATTTCTTTAAATACCTGCCATGATCATATATAGCATAACTGCAAATGGACTGCTTAATCCTAACATAACTCAAACAACGATAACAAATTAAATAAAGAAGTAATTAAAACAAAGAATGTGTAGTTTAATATTAGATAATGGTCTATTGCATGTCTCCATGCATGCATGTGTCCTAGCAAGCTAATGGTAAGCCCGAATTCCTTTCAAATTAAAATGAAACCTTAAATTCAGCGGTCTATATGGATTAATCAGTGCCCCATCTCTAGTTCATAGATAGATTTGATATTTGGCTTAAATGATAAGTGGAATACCAGCCATGTGTTGAGCTTCACAAAATACATACCTCCATCATCTACTCCTGTTTATTTATTTATTTATTTCAATTATTGTTGATAATTTTTATTTTTATTTTTACAATTATTTGATTTCTTTAAATACCTGCCTTGATCGTAGTATAACTGCAAATGGACTGCTTAATCCTAACATAACTCAAACAACGATAATAAATTAAAAAAAAGAAGTAATTAAAACAAAGAATGTGTAGTTTAATATTAGATGATGGTCTATTGCATGTCTCCATGCATGCATGTGTCCTATCAAGCTAATGGTAAGCCCGAATTCCTTTCAAATTAAAATGAAACTTTCAGTTTCTTGTGTCCAAATTACATTCAGTGCCATTGACCTAGCTGCGCGAGAAAATTTATTGAACCAGTCTCTGTTTAGGTAAAAAAGGCACAGCCCAACTTGGGTCAACAGTTGGATCTCACTGTATGGACGGCATGAGAGAACGGCATGGACCAGGACTCAACTTGGATCTCACTACTTTTGTCTTTTTCCATATAACTATTTTCGACGGCTGTTTAAGGTTAATATTTACGAAATTCACATTGTTCTCCACAAAATTTTATCATTTATTACGAATTGTATAAGGCCAAATTTTAACGTGGAACAACATGGAACTTTTTCTTCTCTTTTTTCTTTTACTATATGAATCAAGTTAAAATTGGTTAAAATAAACCTAAATTAAAAGTCAAAATTGTGATTTTGGTTTGAATATAAGACTCAACTCGAACAGCATAACTTGAATCTTATCTTGTTTAAATGGTTTTAATTTAACATTTTATTTATAGTATTGGGTAAGACAACGTGTACAAAAGTAAAACATGTGTATATATATATAAAGAATAATTCTTTTAAGACGCATCTTCAAATTAAACAATGAAGTTGGAGTAAAATATTGTAGGGACACATGCTATGATGATCAGATTACCATACATAATCTCCAAAAGCCTTAATCAAGTGGGTAAAGGTAATAAAGGTAATATTCTTTATACACGTAAGTTGCATCGGATAGAAAGATAGAAGAAGGAAAGAAAGGATATGATTCTTGAGTTGAAAATCATATCCATGATTTTAGGAAACCAAAAGGAGATAATTAAGGATAGTCAAAATGCTAGCTAGTTGTGGTCTTTTAACAACTAGTGCTTGATTTTCTCCTTGATGTGCTGGTTTTCATCCTCCTCAAGCATGGTAGTGAAACAGAATGAATGCCAAGCTTATGTCGAAAGTTAGTAAACAAGTGGCATGGTAAAGCCTTTATGAAAATATCCACAATCTATTTAGAGGTAGGAAGATAACAAAGTTGAAGTGCATCAACAGTGACAGTTTCACAAATGAAATGGTAGTCCATTTCAATGTGTTTGGTACAAGTATGGAACATGGGATTATGGGATAGGTGAATTGCATTTTATTGTCACGGAGGATTGAGGAGAGGGTGATGGTCAAGATGAATACCAATGTCATCAAGTAGATATTAGAGTCACATGAGATCTATAGCATAATGGCTAAGGCACGATACTCTGCCTTTGCACTAGAATGTGTATAGTGGGTTGCTTCTTAGAGGCCCAGTTGATGCAATTTGAGTCAAGGAAGATACAAAACCCAGAGGTGATCTGTCAAGTTAAGGGACAACCTACTCAATTTGCATCACAAAAGGCATTGAGGATGAGTGAACTTTGTGATAAATATCTCAAACCATGGGTGAGAGTTCCCTTGATGTAGCAAAGAATGCGTTTGATGGCATGGAGATCCTTCATTGTTGGATTTCAGAAGTATTGACAGGCTAAGTTCATGACATAGGTAAGATTGGGGCAAGTGAAAGTAAGATATTGAAAGGACCCACAGAGTCCTCGATAAATGGTAGGATCGGTAGGATGATCATCATTTGGAAGAGGATTGGTTAGGTAATGGGAGAATTTGTTTTGGTAGCATCAAGCATTTGTGTTTTGGCTAAGAGGTCATGAGCATAGTTGGACAACCTTGGCAATTTAAAGAGTGGACTTTGGAAGGAAGAAAGTTTTGGCTCTTCCTTTCTCTTTCTAGAAAATGGAAAACAACAGTTAAAAATCTTTTTTGAATCCCTAACCTCTAAGGGGTGTATTTTATAGGGTTTTCTTAGTGGGCTTAAGTAACTTTAGCCCACTTAGGCTTGAGTTACTTAATCTAGCCCAAACAGGTCTTAATTATTAATTAACCATACAAGACCATCTAATTAATCAAGTAGCCGAATCTAGAGACCTTGTTCACTCTTCCTTGTGCAACATTATATAATTACCAAAATGCCTTAATGCACAAGAGTGAACCTAAAGTCAATCTAATCCTCATAACTCGTGCCAACATGGTATACGAGCCTAAAGCGAGGTATGGGCTCCCTCAGAATTCAATTCTAAAATTGATTCAACATCTCATTACAAAGAATCAATTACACTCTAATATCCTTTGTAAATAACAAGAAATCTAAGCTCAGGTTCATGACCCGCTATCTACTATATGTAGACTCCCTATGAATTCATGCCTATAATCTAATAAGGTAGTGTTATCATCTATCACCTATCAAGATTACCTCTTCAATTCTTAAGTTACAGATCTCACTTATTATGTGGTCAATTGATATACTCTAACTCTAAGGAGCGTATGTCAAATTTCAACTAAAAGAAATGTTATAACCATAGTATTCTAGATCACATATCATTTGGACATACTGTCTCAATCCCATGAGATATCATAGTACCTTTATTAAAAATACTTGTTGTCACCAACCTCCATCAATAGTGACCCAATTCATAAGGATATGTGACTACCTTGGGGTCTCACTTATAGGTCAAAAGCCTTTTGTTGACTTTGACATAGGTTTAATGTCCTTTAAAGTTTGAGAGTTCATATAGTATATATAGTAGCTTAGTGAATCATGACAACTGATATCCTTACGTTATCATTCACCATAGGTCCTGTCCAGTATGTATCATATATACTAGTGTACTCATCATGGGAAAAACCATCCCAATGACTAAAACAAATCATCCTTTCAATTAGGAGGTAGTGCACTACAGTCTTAGATGGATTGCCTAAATCCATGAACTAATTATGAACTACTTATCACTTTACATGGAACCCATAACTTGGATCTTCTGTGAAACTCCTAATGCACCCAAGTCATCTTCAATAAAAGTGATGTGGGTGTGTATGTTCACATAACCAATTAATGCATATGGGATAATAAAGGAAAACTAGGAAACATATATAAATAAATAAATCTCTATTGTTTACATCATGTCATGATTGCTAGGGCTTAATCCTAACAAATCTATGGGACATAAACCTTCCACTATGATGAGGCACTCATGTATAATAATGGAAATGATATGTCTTTATACCTTTGGATCCATAGTATCTTGTGCATTGTGGTATTATTTTCTAGCATTCTCCAATATATATCACTCTTTACCTTACTACTTATCATATGGTCTTTATTAGAAAACTGACAATTGTAATAGCAAACATCTTCTAATCATCCTAGTTATAAAGTAATAACCCTAAAATCCTTTTTGATATCTTATAAACTAATGCATCTCTTACCTTGCTTTCAATTAGTTTACCTTTGTGTCCAACACACTCCCATATATGAATTTGTGGTAAACTAAGTTTACAATGTGTCCACATCTTTTTAAAAGTTAAGATACTGACTTAGTAATGGAGTTAAGATACAAATTCCAAGGAATATCCCAAATGAATATAGGAAGTGATGAGAAACCAATCATTAATCTCACTGTCTATCAAAGTTCTATTTCTTCATTCCATTACTCTATTATACAATGGAGTCCTAAGTCCACACAACTAGGATATAATCCTGTGCTCCTATGGAATGAATCAAATATACTAAACATAAAATCTTAATCTAATTGAAGTGCATTGATATGTTTACCTAATAGGTTATCGGATTCAACCTTAAATTCAATGAATTTATCAAAGACATCAGCCTATGTACTAGGTACACATATACAAACCTAGAGTATTCATCAATAAAAGTGATGAAGTACCTGTACCCTTCCCATGTGTGAACATTAAAAAATTCACACATGTGAGTATGTACTAACTCCAAACATTTCTTAGTTTCATGTCCTTTAGAAATAAAGGGGTTTCTTGGTCATTTTATCATCTATATAGGATTCAAAAACCGAAAAATCCTCTGGATTTAGATCTTATTTATATTAAGATGACCTACGCTTTAGAAGCCAAATGTTTGATTAGTGCTAGGTTCATTCTTGAGATTTGATTCTCATTTCTTAGCCAAGTGATAATGGAATCAATACAAAAGAGGTAATACCTCCCACTAACCTACATGACTAACCTTACAACTAAACCTAAGGTAATTATAATCCCATCATGTAACCTTCTCACTTCTTGAAAACCCTATAGAAAACTACAGATAGTGGATCTAAAACTTATTCATCATGATTGGTGAAATCCCTCTATGTATTCAACAACAATAATATGATGTGTATTTTTCTTTTTTCCTCAGGTGAATTGGGAATTCCTTTTGCAATGTCCTCAAAAGATCACAAAGGAATCACCTAGTGCCCATGAACTTGTTCTTTTATTTCCTTTCTTGAACTATTCTTATTTGGTGTTTTTCTTCTTCTTCTTGGTCAAAGAGCCTGAAAAACCTCTGATTTTCATATGAACACCCTTATAATATTTGAGAATCCTCTTATCTGTCCTAAAGGAATTTGGTAAGATCTTTAAGATCACATGAATCTTGGTAACTTTCCCTTATCACTAAATAATCTTTGCAACTTTAAAGAGAATATCATAGACCATGTCAATAGACATGTGTTGCTTTTGAAACACATTATCCAAAGATCCAAGAATAAGACACTTAGTCTTTTGATTTGCCCTATGCCACCTTAGATATGCTAATATAATTTTCTACTAGGTTTATTAAAAGAAAATAACAAACTCTACCTAAATTAGCTTTTATACAATTATTATATCCATATTATTTTTCAGTTTATAACTAGGTCCAATTTAAACATGAGATAAAAGGTGATTAGGTTAAAGACATGATATCCCATAACAAATAAAAAAAAGTTACATGCATTAATAAAGTAAACTAAGCATTCAAGACATGTTGGTAATTAATTTAGCAAAAATATAGTGCTCTCAAACTAAATATCTTTTTACAAGATATCCTAATATCACAAGGGTCAAGCCTACTTTAGGTAGACCATGACTCTTATTATAAGGGTAAAGACCCTCTGTAATTAATCAACCCTCCTTAAACCTTAAAAGGTTATCCTAAGGCATTGATCAACATATTTTTATGTTTAGCCCTTAGCTCATGCAAGTGGGATCACTTTAGCTGATTCTACCACTTCATGTCTAAGTTAAGTGTGTAACTAAGATCCTTAACATCAATGTTACCAAGTGAAGAGTTCCATTTTAGGATTGCCCATTCTCACTTAAATATATATAGTCTCATCCATAAATAATAGTCCATATCCCTTGATTCCTTAGGTCACCCCATCTTTAGGATGGTGATGGGCTCAAAATCAAGATAGGCTCGATCTTGGAGGCTATGGGCCTGCCTATGACCCTTTCTCATTTAATATTTTGAAATAATTAGAGCATTCTTTGAAACACTAGTAACTACCTTGATGAATAAATTATCTTCTTTGAGAATTTTCAAAAATATTTATTTCTTAATTAGAAACCTAGTGTTATAGGAGAATGTCCGTATGAAAAACGTAAAATTTCTATGAGAGTATTTGATCCAAAAATGAATTTTGATCAAATGTCCACTCTCAAATTTTAAAATTTATTTTCATAAAAATTCTTCTTCACACAATTCAAATTAATAAATATTTTTGTCTAGGAAATATTTTCAAATAAATTTATTTTCATCAAATTACTAAACCTTTTGATAATAACCTTTAATGAAAATTTTCATAATATTTATTTTCTAAATTGGAAACTCTAATATAATAAGGAAACTTCCAATTTATATGAGATTTTGAAACTTTTTTAGAATACTTTATCCAAATATAGGAATTCTAGTTCTCACATTCAAAATTTCTCATAAATTTTCTTTCAATATTCCTATACATTTTCAATTTAATAAATATTCTTTTACATGAAAACTGATCTTCATAATAATGTACTCCATTAAATGTAACAAAAAACACAAACTTTAGTAATTCTCTTAAAGTATCCAATCCTAGAACTGGTTTAGGAAAAGTTTACATAGGTCCTAAAGCCTAGAGGATCAGTAACTATAAGAATAAGTCATTAATTTCCAAAAATGTGATATACAATGTTCTGGCATATTCAGAAAGACCGCTCAAGCACCTCAATCACTTAAGCAATGGAAATGCTTGAGCGTTGATTCTAGCAATTTAGCGCCCTTGTTCACCCCCCCCCCCCCCACACACCATTTTAGCTCCAAAATGAATTATTGATCCAAACCAAACCACTTAACTAAGTTGCCACGACATGAATTTTTTTAGACTTGTGACCTTCCAATTAAATAAATAGCAACTCAAATCTTCAATGAACAATAAGTCGTTGTCTAAAAGGTTTCCTATGCTAGAATGAAAAGGAACAAAATTACCAACAAACATAGTACAATAACTCAATGACCCAATAGTTTCATAATTGAGATCACAAACTTTCATGTAATTTTTTTGTCTTTGTGTTTGTGTACTATGATATTGACATTAAAGTTTCTATCTACACAACAAATAGTATCAAAGTCTAGGTTGAAATTGTTGAAAGCTTTATACTACAAGAAGGCAAATGACAAATGTTCATGACACATGATAGTGTCATGGTGTGGAAAAGGGATCATGACACACGAGGAGAGAATAACACATAAAAAAAAAAAAAAAAATGCTATGGAGTAAGGTTTAATTTGGTTCAAACCAATTTCCAAATAGAGTACATTAGGCAATTTTCTTATTAATAATGTATGAGAGGAGTCATCTATTAAAAGCATGTATAATAGATATAAAAATTTGACTTGATAGAATTTGAATCAAGTTGGGAGATTGTTGAAAAATATCTCAAATTATTGGTATATGTTTTTTTTTTTTTTTTTTGTAAAAAATATTTTCTATTTTGATATATCATTATAATATTAAAGTTGTTTATATAAAAAAAAAAGTTATTGAGAATTTCTTTATAAATATTTTAAGTCATGAAGAGAAAATTTATAAAGTAGAAATATGAGGAAGAATTGTAGACACTCGATGGAGTTAAGGCTCATAGTTTAAGGTGTAGATATATGGAATAGGGAAACATGGAATGTTTTAGGGCTCAACAATTAGATATTTTAAGTCATGAAGAGAAAATGTTATATTGCAGTAATGTAAGGAAGAATTGTAGACACCCGATAGAGTTACAACTCATAGTTCAGGGTGTAAATACATGGTATAGGGAATTTTGGAATGTTTTATAGCTTAATGGTATAGGGAATTATGAAGCGGTTTATTTAGATGCACTGTTGGAAAGTTCATTGGTAGACGATTCGACCGGTCCGGTCCGGTTTTTAAAACAATGGTTTTGAGGAAAAATAGATAAAAGTGGTATTTAAAGGTCATAAAAAAGACATTCTTTATTAATTATTCAATCGATATATGCAATATTAAGCAATAGTCCATTTGTTTACACGTCAATAGCTTGAATAAATGTTCAATATTATTAAGATTGCCATTTATTAAAAGCCTAGAAGTGCATATAGCTTTGGCACCCTTAGAAAATTTTAGATAGGATCAACCAGGATTATGGAGGTGCTAGTCATGTAATAGAAAGATACCCCTACTCTAAGATTCTAAAAGTAGAAAGCTGTTCTGAACTAAAGTACAAGAATGTCCTACTACTCTCTTGATAAAATTGGGTCCTTTTGTAGCTGGTCTTCCTCAAAGGCAATGGATTCTGCTCATCATACGATTGTCTCATGAAGGTAAGCTCGTACTGGCCTGGGTGGGGATTTTGACGATGATGCTATAGGTATATTTGGTATTGGTGGTGTTGGTGATGGTGGAACTGACGGCCTCTTGGAATCCATTCTGTTTCTGAAGTTGTTACGCAGACCCTGTGCAGTACAATGATAATTAAAATCAGAACTCTTTTCATGTGCTGGTGATGATGATGCCAGAGATGATGAACTCTTTCCACAACAAGGAGAAGTCCTTGTTGTTATGGAATTGAACCAACTACAGTACAAGCACTCTGCAGGAGAATAAGGTCTTGGTTTTTGATGTGGCCCAGGTGGTGTATGTGGGGGTGAAGGTGATGGCATTGGGGGCCTCTTGATTTGGGTAATTCTCATGATCAGTCTGTTGCATGAAGAACTGTCTGGAGTACTTGTCTCCCGAGCTGCTGGAAATGGAGGAGAGAGACTCGTGGGCATCTCCAAATTATCAGTCTGTCTGAAGGCATTCAGTGAATTCTCTATGGCATACATAAAAGCAAATGTATAATTCAGATTCACAGTTGTGTAAGTTAAACTCAATCTCAACCTCTTCGTGAAAACCAAAAAGTAAGCAACTTAAGAGCCTATATAGCTGAATCTTTGGCTTTAATATATGTGCTTATACTAAATGGATTAAACTTACATTTACTTCATAATTACAAATTGTAGGAATCGAGGATCGGTGAAAAAATTATATTTTGTGAGAAGTAATGTTGAAAGAGTTGGGGGAAAGGAGAAGTGAGTATTAGTTTTAATTACCTGATAAAGTCCTTGCATGAGCAATAATAGCAAGAAGCTGAAGAAAAACTAAGAGAGAGATGAGAAGTGGAGATCCCATCATGATGCTTAATATTCCTCAAATCATTCAATGCACAAAAAGGAGGAGGATCTAACAAGTCATTTATAGATGCAAAAAGGTGCCTACGTTATCAAATAAGCGTGTGAGAAGTGGATGATCTATTAATTATTAAGAAGTCCATGCATGTTATCTCTTCTTTAATTAGGCCAATTCCACTCTTGTGATGTTTGGCGTCTTGACTTAGCCAATGCATGAACCCACATTTTAAACTTAAAAATTCATCCTTCTCACTAATTTTTTCATACGTGAAAAATATTGTTTTATCATAGGATTTGGTCCCATGTCAATATCTGTAATTTTGGCTCCTTCATATGGTAACTAATTCAAACCCTGTTCTGACATTAGGCAGCCAATATTGAATGGATAGCACATCTACTTTATATCTATTCATTCCATTAGGAAAAATAAAATTAAAAAGGAAAAAAAAAGAAGAAAAAAATGAAAAAGGAAGAAAATTTGTCTCCTCTCGACTTAAACAAATGCGGGTTTAATTTGTTCCCTCAAAGTCATAATTTTATAAATCTTTTGTAGTCCAATAAAACATTGTAAATTTTATGGTTTATGTTTTATTAGATTCAACTTTGTGTGCGGTAGCATCCATAAGTCAACTATCTTCTAATATCTAAATGAAAAGAAGGGAGAGAATCTAATTTTTCTTCCTTAGATTTTTTAATGTGGCAGTTACGTGTGACGGTAGAGATAGAGATTCTAGGTGATAACAGTTTCTTATTTAAGAAAAGAACACTTATAAGGTTCAAATGTTTTTTTTTTTAAATTAAAGTTTTGCATGTATTTTTGAGGTATATGGTAGTTTCATTAATTTATGTCATTGTTAATTTTAAGTACAATTATTTGATTTTTAAATAATGCAACTATGTGGATTTTATTAATAGAATTTGGTGGAAAACAAGAATATTCCGCAATAGTGGTAACCATAAAATTAACCAGGGGTTTTGAGTTTGGTTCTTGAAAGAAGTGGTAGCATATTTGAATATCATAATATTATTACAATGAATGCACTTTCTTTTGTGAAATCCTAAAAAAGAGTAAAAGAGTGAAAAAAAAAATTGGTGTTTTTTATTATGAACTTTCTTGAAAATAGGTACAACAACATCATTAAAATTTAAATACATTTAATAAAAAGAAACAAAAACTAATTTATTCGTACTTATAAAAAAAAAATTCTAATATAGTAACTAAATAAATAAATATATAGTAATTAAATATATGATAACTAAATAAATAAACAACTCCTAACATCCCCTCACAAACTCATGATGTGGTTGTAAAAAGTATCAAGAGTTTGCCAACAAAAAATTGAAAACATGAAAGTTTGTGTAACTTAGTAAACAAATTTGTAATTTGTATGGAAGAAGGAATAAAAGGTAAAGTGAAAGTCTTATGCTGAAGGCAATGATGAGTAAGGTGACAATCAATCTCAATATGATTGGTCCTTTCTTAAAAGACAAGGTTGTGAACAATCAGAATTGCACTCTTGTTGTCATAATACATCTGAATGAGAGAAAAAAGAGAAGCAACTGCAATAAGAGTATAAAAAATAATCATCTTTGTAACAAGAGCAAAAGTCCCTTCATAATCCATAAAGGTACCAAATCTGAAGTATCAATCTTATGTGAAACAAAAAGTTCCTCAATCATAACTTATTACAAAAAAGGATGAAGAAGTTCTCTACATGATATAGGCTTGGTGAATATATGGAAGTTAAAAATGATGTAAAAGAATTTGAATAAGAGAAATAAACAACATTTGGTAATGGAGTAGACTTACAAAGACGCTAAGAAGAATGTGAGGGAGAAGGATTCGGTCTTAGAAGATGATGGAGTAGTTGTAGGAGAGGAAGGAGCATCACAATCAATAAGCAAAGTACCAATATCTATAGGAAAACTATATGTATCATCTAAGAAATGATCAATGTGAACAATTTCAGACTTGGAGACATTATGAGACTCGATAGGAATAGAAAAAATATATACTCAAGGAAGAAAATATGACTAGAAAAGAAAGGTATATGCTTAAAGAACAAGAAGAAGAAGAAAAGGACATAAAACTAAAACCATCAAGGAAAGAGACACAAAAATCAACATTAAACTATCAACAAAGGAGAGATCAAGGAAGAGAGATACAAGAAGACACAAAAATAGAACTAGATGAAGAATAACTCAAAGAAAAGAATCCAAAAAACAAAAAAAAAAAAAAAAAAAAAAAAGAAGAAAAAAAATAAAAAAAAAAAAAAAAAAAAAAATCAAGTCTAAGAGTTGCAATTAATTGTTGGTACTTTTAGCTCATCCAAAATATATAATTCCCCTCGCCTATGGCCTATCCTAATTATCTTCTTGGATTGAGGATCCTACACAAAACAAGAAGTAAAAGAAAAAGAAATTAAGTAACTAGAGTCACATAATTGACCAACAGATACAAGATTCAATGTAAGATTGAGAATATGATAAATAGTAGAAAAAGACAAATGGGGTGTAATAACAAAACCAACATTAGCTAAGGGTATAGGAGTGCCATCAGCAATCATGACAGACAAAGAAGACATAAGAGATAATGAAGCAAAAGATAAAGAATCAAGGGACATATAATGAGAAGCGCTAGAGTCTAAGACCCACATGGAGGAAGACATACATGAAGAAGTACAAATAGATTAAAGGGAATCATCTTGTTTACCTGTCATGACAAATACACAACAAATAACTACCAAACAAAACAAAATATATACAAACCGAAACAAACAAATACGAAATCAAATACCAGAATCGAATAGGAAAAACTAATGCAATCAACCATTGTTAATATATCCCATGATTAGACACGATGAAAAAGAATTCCATGATCAAATGGTACGAGTCGGTGCATGCAATGTATGATAGTTACATTTGCGAAAGCAATGTATGATATTAAACTCTTTTCAATGAGATCATAAGCCAAAAGTTTCATTAAAAATCAATTTTACTCTGATACCATGTGAAATCCAAAAAGACTCAAAGAGAAAAAGGGAGGAGAAAATTTTGGGTTTCTTATTATTAACTCTCTTGAATATAGATACAATAAATAAACTTAATAAAAGAAAATAAAGACTAACTCACCTTTACTTCTAAAAAAAAAAACAATTCTAACATAGTAACTAAATAAATAATAGATATAATAACTAAATAAATAAATTTACAGTAACTAGATATATAATAACCAAATAAATAAATAACTCCTAACGTCTTTAATGGTCATTTAAGATATCATTTTTTTCCCCTTGAGTTTTGTCAAATTTTCTTTCTTATTTGATTGATATCATTTACTTGATTATAATTTTAAATTGCAATGTCAATATTAATGAAATCATAAGAACTTTTAAATGTAGATGGCCTCAAGAGAAAGAATTCATAAGCATGGAAGTCAACAATCTAGACATTTAAGGCTCAACTGCTATATTAATTTTAAGTGAACTCCTAATGAAAATGAAAATTTTACACCAGTCAAATCCAAAAGCAGAAAATAAAAAAGAAAGATAAAAAGCATACCATATGTAGATGCATCCATGCTTCTAAAATTAACGAAAACAAACAAAACAAAATTTAGTTCTAACTACTTCGAAAGTGTTTGTTTTTGTTTTTTCCCTTTTTTTTCCATCCCTTTTCATCCATCAATTTATATTAATTAAAGTTGGAGCGAGTAGAGTGATTTATGTAAGGGATGAATTCTTTCAATCTATCCCAAACTTAGGAAGCTTCAAAAAACTTTTTTTTATAATTGCTATGACTTCTTAATTAATTTCAAAAGCACGTTTAGTTAGAAACTCATCATACAACTACTCTCACCTATATAAATTTTGTTTTGTTGGATTCTTTCAGTTTATTCTTATTTCCTTCCTACTTGATTTATAATATTAAATTTCAATAAATAAAAAATACCCTACGAATTGTCATCATCCATACCCTCACTTCTAGATGGTCTTATAAAGTTATAATCTATTGAGAGTCATATACAATATATTTATGTCTTACATATATATCATAGACAATTTTTAACATAAATAAAACTGATGTCATCATCAAACATAGCATCTATTCCAAAAGAAAAGAAAAAAAAAATTGTAATGCTCATATATTTGATTTCAACTGTATTTTTTTATTCTACCTAAAAATTTCATCATCGATTGATGATCTTAGTTTCATCTCAAACAATATCGATTGGATTACATAAATAAAAACCCGTGCGTTGATATCGAATTAATCGTGACAGTATTCATATACTAATAATATTTTGAGATTAATTTTGAGATCATTATTATAGAAGACAAGGAATTAAATAAAAAAAAAATCTTTTTAATAATTAATTATATTGTTTTCAAAAAATAAAAATACATTTATTGTGAAAATAAAAGCATAACGGGGACTTTAATGTATGAAAAGTAGTAGATTCCTAGTCCACACCCATACAAGTTATGACCATCAGCTGCTTATTTCCTAGTCTTGGCGGGAAGTGGGACTTAGTCACTTATATTAATGAGAAATTGTAATATTGCAGACTAGTCATCCTTGTCATTATTAGGAGGTCTACTAAGAATCAATGTCCCTTGCTTTAACAATATTTTAGCTGAAACTCATCATACAACTACTCTCACCTTTATAAATTTTGTTTTGTTGGATTCTTTCAGTATATTATTATTTCCGTCCACTTGATTTATAATATTAAATTTCAATCAATAAAAAATACCCTACGAATTGTCATCATCCATACCCTCACTTCTAGATGGTCTTATAAAGTTATAATCTATTGAGAGTCATATACAATATATTTATGTCTTACAGATATATATCATAGACAATCTTTAACATAAATAAAACTGATGTCATCATCAAACATAGCATATATTCCAAAAAAAAGAAAAAAAATATTGTAATACTCGTATATTTGATTTCAACTGTATTTTTTATTCAACCTAAAAATTTCATCATCGATTGATGATCTTAGTTTCATCTTAAACAATATCGATCGAATTAAATAAATAAAAACTCGTGCATTGATATCGAATTAATCATGACAGTATTCATATACTAATAACATTTTGAGATTAATTTTGAGATCATTATTATAGAAGACTAGGAATTAATATAAAAATTTATTTTAAATAATTAATTATATTGTTTTCCAAAAAATAAAATATATTTATTGTGAAATAAAAGCATAACGGGACTTAATGTATGAAAAGTAGTAGATTCCTAGTCCACACCCATACAAGTTATGACCATCAGCTGCTTATTTCCTAGTCTTTGCAGGAAGTGGGACTTAGTCACTTATATTAATGAGAAATTGTAATATTGCAGACTAGTCATCCTTGTCATTATTAGGAGGTCTACTAAGAATCAATGTCCTTTGCTTTAACAACATTTTAGCTGAAACTTATATACGAAGACTGTTCTCTTCATTCCAGCATATCAGTGCATTCACGCAATACAAGACAACTCAAATTAAACGAAACTAATAAACTATTTAAGGCAAAATAATCAAGAACTTATTAATATTGCTTAGTAAACGATCATAGATTAAGATAAGTGGCATGTGAAGGAACCTTCATTAAGTCTGCATGGATTTGGTTCTTCCCATGTAATGGGGTTCTTGACCATTATAAAAAGAAACCTCATTCTTGAATCCCTTTTATGGTCAATGCCTCTTGCTCCCTTCAGCAGTTTCTTGGATAAAAAAATACTGGTTGCTTGGTTGAATAGTTTATTGGCCAGGAGAGGAAGAGGGTTTTGAGGGTAGCCCCTTTCTACCTTTTTTGCTTCATTTGAAATAAAGGGAATGGCAAAAGTTTTGCCAGCTCGTATCGGCCTAAATTGACATGGAAAGCATTTTTGTTTACCCCTCTCTTGGTTGAATGGCTTTCAGAGAGCTGAAACTTTGTATTACATTTTAGCTTGTCTAGAAAGATGTTAATTACTTCTACAATGATGCTTACTCTGCCCCAAACTATTTACAAAGCACCAAGGAATTAAGCGTCATTAATTGTATTTTTTGTAGTAGTGGTAATAGGACATAAATGTTTATTTTTGTTTTAAAACTTATTTATTTGTTGATCCAAGGATGGTAATTCTAAAATTTAAAATGTCTTACCTTTCATCTTAATTTCTATTTGTTTAGTTTAGAAATATAATGTCTTTTTGTCCTTCTGCACTCACATAAAAAACAATCTTATGCAAAGAGATGTAATACATGTATCTATCAAATTTTAGATGTCATATGTTTTGATTTAATCGGAGTTGGAGTGTGGTTGGTTCGTTCTTTTCCTGTGGGTAGTTTTTCTATTACATGTTTTATTCAATGCTTGAAAAGCTTTGTGTATAGTTTCTATATTTATACTTGTGATTCCTTTTTATGACTAGTTCAATTATATTAATCAAATAGCAGGTAGTTGAGCACAAGAATCAATCACCATTGGATCACCATTGTCTGAGCTTTCTGCCAATGTGGCTCAGAATGGAAGTATATATATATATAAAAATTAAAAAAAATAAAAATAAATAAAAATAAAAATAAAAAAAATTGATTCTTCAAGTACAATGGTTGAAATTGAAGACATTGATTTCTCTGAACTTTCTGAAAGATCAAGTCCTTTGACCATGGAGAGATAGAGATCCTATGATAAAAGGTCATTCTTAAGTGGATTATCCATTGGAATGCCCCATCCATTCTTCATCAGAAATAGTATACTTAATATTCCTGGAATATGGAGCATCTTGAGCGTGTATTTTTCCCTTGTTGATGGCCTGGATTGAACAAACTATGATCAACGATGGAGTTCTATTGTGTATTATTTTCTCATGATGTTTTTCTTTCAAGACTATAAAATTTATACACTTCTTTGTAAAACTAGACCATCACTAATGCATTTTATCTGGTGGTTCTTGGGTAGTGGCAATAGGCAATGTGGTTACAATTTAAGGAGTCAAGAATTACCTAGCCTTAATGAGTCTTGCAACATTTTAAATACAACTAGAATATATTTGGTTGGGACTATATCAGGATGACATATCTGTTAGTACTTCCCTGTAATGGATTATATGGTATAGAAGATTGTGATTAAAAGATCCCACATCTTGCTTTAAGCATTTGGAATTGTAACTTCATCAATAAATCTTACTTTGTTGCTTGCCTAGGTTTTCCAGAATCACCAAATGACTTTTGTCTGTATATAACATGAGACAGGATAAGGGAGAGGATAATATATCTTATCACATATTTGGTTTGTGATAAGATATGAGAAATTATCTTACCGTTTATCCGATTTTATATTCAATCAAATATAAGATAGTATATGTGGTGAGATATATTATTTATTTTTTTATATCTTTTTTATATGAGATATATTAATCTTAAGGTAAGATACATATCCTATGTATTATAAATTTAATTTTTTTATCAATTTTTTATTTTTTTAATAGAACTTATTTTAATGATAAAATTAAATTTTAGGTTAAAAAGAAAAACTAAAAAAACATTTATAAAATAACATTAATATATGTATTATAATATATAATATATATATATATATATTATATATATATATATATATATATAAATAATATAATATATATATTATTGAATAACATAAAAAAAAAATTATTTATAAAGTTAAATATTTTAATCATAAATAATGTTAATGGTAAGAAAATTTTCATATTTGTTTTAAATAGAAAATATTTGAATGCAATATAATTTCTATTTTAAACATAAAAAAATAATAAATATTTGGATATAACTTAAAAATGTAAGGTTGAAATGATTATTTATTTTCATTTAAATGTTATATAATAAAAAATTAACAATAATATTTTTATATATATTTAAAATAATTTTTATTTTCATTTTAAAAAATAAAAACTCTCAAATTACACATAGTTTAAAATAATCTTTTGAGAGATTTTTTTTTTGTTAAATAATTAAAGTTTATTTGGCCATGTGATTTAAAATTAATGTTTTATTTTTTAACACAAAAAATTATTTTTTAAAAATATGTAGGGTTGTTTGGTTGTTGTTCTCTAAAAATAGTTTTTAAAAATAAAGTGAAATAGAGAATAAGTAGAAGTTGTTTTCACTCATTTTTAAAACCAAAAGAAAAACATAGAAAAATTAGAAAAATTAAAATCATGAAAAAAAAATAAAATAAAACACAGTTTCTTTCTTCTTTTATTCTCTCTTCATCTCTCAATACCAAAAAAAAAAAAAAAAAAAAAAAAAAAACAAAAAAACAAAAACTTCAAATACAATCTTCCTTTAATACATATGCATTTTTTTTTTAATTTATTTTAACTTCTCTATTTTTTTTTAGTAAGAAATTAGATTCCTAATCAAGCAACACTTAATACAAAAAAGTTTAATAATTTTAAAAAATAATTTAAAGCTTAAAAACTTATTCAATTAGCATTAGAAAATCATGAAACAAAAAACCAATCAAATTAATACTAAAAAAGTTAGAAACCTAAATTTATTTTGAATGACTTTGTTAATTTTTCTTTACATATAACCATAATTTTGTGAATTTATTTATTAGGTAAATAAACTTCAAAATAAACAAAACTTAATGCATTGAATTCATTAACAAGTCTAGTAATTTTTTAAAATAATCTAAAATTCAAATACTAATCAATAAATACAAAAAATGTACGGATGAAAATTTGTTTAGGATGACTTCTTTCTTCTTCTTTTTTATGCAGATGAACATATTTTTTTTCGATTTTTTTAATAGAGAATTAAATTTTAAATCAAGTGAGAATTTGTTTTGAATATAATAATAAGTTTAATAATTTTTAAAAATAATTTGAAGCTAAAAAATATGTATAATCACTACAAAAAATAATAATAAATAATCTATTGTGAGTCATAACTCTAATGTTTCTTCTATATACATAACTATAATTTTTGAATTTTTTCATTAGGTAAATAAATTTTAAATTAAGTGAGACATAAACAATACTTTAATGAATCTTCTCATTTTTAAGAATAATTATGAATTCAAAAATTGATTAATTAATTACAAACTAAATAAAAAAATTAAAATATTTTATTTGAAACTAAGTACTAAATGTATGCATGAAATGAAAAACTTGATGCATTTATACCTTAAAAAATAAACTTTATTTTTTTATAAATTCATTTAAATAAAATAATATTAACAACTAATAATTTTAAATTAGTATTATTTATTTTTAATAAATAAATCAATTATGTTTTTATAAGGATGTTAATATCTATATTTTTATAATATTTATAAAAATATAATTTATGATTTTATTATAATATTACTATTCATATTTTAGTAATATCTCAAACCTAAAAATCCATTGTTTTTGCTATTCTTTCATACGTGAAAAACGATTGTTTTATCATAGGATTTCGTCCTAAGTCAATATTTGTAATTTTGGCTCCTGGTATGTAATTCAACCCTGCTCTTTGTACTAGCCAGCCAATAATGAATGGATTGCACACCTATGTTGCACCTAAGCTATTAGGAAAATTGAAACTAAAAAGGAAAAAAATATATTGAAAATGGTAGAAAATTTGAGACGATTCTCTTTTCTTATGCAAACAATGTCAAACAAACCATTTGTTCACAGCCTTTATACCCACTCCCACTCAACTATAATTAGACCTCTATTTTTTGGGCATCCACTTAAACCAACCCTGCAGAAGTTTATTTGTCCAATCATTCCCTTCCGAACAACTTGTGCAATTTAAGTAAGTTGACCTGACTCAATATGATATTTGGGGTGGTTTAGAGAATCATTTTCAATATTCGAGTTGAGTTTCAATTAAGTTTTTTCAGTCAAAACTCAATTTAAGTTGACTCAAGCTAAGATTTAAACAACTTGAACCTAATTTGAATTCAATTTAATGTTTTTATAATATTTATGATATAAATTATATTCATTTTTTTTTTTTGTTATCTTGAAATTTTTTACTTATTTGCTTTAAATTTTCATATAAATACATGAGAAAAGCTTTATTTTTAAATATATATATATATATAGATTTTGAATGATACAACCTGATGAACCCAAGTCTCACCCCACCAACTTGAGTTTAACCTAAACACAACCCAAACTTAGAGAAATAAGATTAGATTTGGTTTAGTTCATTTCTGAATTGAAATGAAAGAAATTTTGGGTTGTCAAGAATGAAAAAAATGAGAGAAAGCTTCCAAATGAAAGAGGAAACATTTAGATTGGGTAGTCGAGTCGAGTGTTTTTTTTTTCTTTTAAGAAGTTAAAGATTCAGAATTTAGTGTTTTTTCTTAATTTCAGTGGTCCTGTTGACATGGAGGTTGGGATGATGCTGAGGATGCTGAGATAGAGAAATGGAGGGGGCAATTTAGGTACAGAAGATAGAGCCAGCTCAGAGTGCACAAAAACCATAATACTTTTCATATGAAAAGCTAATTTTCATATTCCTATTGTTGGGTTTTGTAAACCATATAATTCCCAAATAGCAGCTCCAAAACACAAGTTTCCCAAATTATATAGCTAGCCATTCATTAAAATTCTAGAACTGCATAAGATACCCTTACTCTTAAGATTCTAAAAGTAGAAAGATGTTCTGAAGTACAATAATGTCCAATTACTCTCTTGATGACATTGGGTCCTTCGATTTGTAGCTGGTCTTCCTCAAGGCTATTGTACCATATCAGTTATGAAGCTAAGCTCGTACTGGGTGGGGATTTTGGCAATGATGATGCAGGTATATTTGGTATTGGTGATGGTGGTGATCGAACTGACGGCCTCTTGAAACCCACTCTGCTTCTGAAGATGTTACACAGACCTGCTACTGTACAATGATAATTAAAATCAGAAGTCTTTTCATGTACTAGTGATGATGATGCCAGAGATGATGAACTCTTTCCATGACAAGGAGAAGTACTTGTTGTTATGGAATTGAACCAACTACAGTGCAAGCACTCTGCAGGAGAAAAAGGTCTTCTACTTGGAACGGGCCCAGGTGGTGTATGTGAAGATATGCAGAATTACAAGTAAACCAGAGGAGAAAACAGAGGAGAAACAGAGGAGCACTGAAACTGAAATTCTCCTTACATTCAGATGATCTAAAAAGGTACAGATGATGTCTGTTTATACACTTGAAATGGATTAATAAAGCTGTTAAGTATTGACAACTAATATAACTAATTTAACTGACATTAGTTAGATGAATTCTGTTTGGCTATTTGTGATTTTAACTCTAATTCATCTATCAGATTTTGGATATTCCAACACCCCCCCTCAAGATGAGAATGAATGTTTATCATTCCCATCTTGCTGATAAGATGATGAAAATTGAGACATCCGAGAGGTTTGGTCAATATATCCGCCAGTTGATGCTTGGAAGGAATGTGGATTATTTTGATCAAACCCTCTTGCAATTTCTCTTAACTAGATGGCAATCGAGCTGTATATGTTTTGTTCGTTCGTGGTGTACTGGGTTGGAAGCTATTTCTGAAGCAGGTTTGCTGTCAGTATATAGCAGTGCTGGTTGAGGATGCTTAACATTCAAATCAGCCAACAAATAAACCAACCATTGAAGCTCACAAGTTGTAGTGGCTAAAGCCCTGTATTCAGCTTCTGCCGAGGACCTACTTACAGTAGGTTGCTTCTTTGATTTCCAAGATATGAGAGAGTCTCCCATGAAAACTGTGAAACCAGTAACACTTCGCCTAGTGTCAATGCAGCCACCCCAATCACTATCAGAATATGCCTTTAAATGTAGATCAGATGAAGCCTTTAGAATAAACCTTGACCTGGTGTTCCTTAATGTATCGAAGAACTCTTTCTGCAGCTTGTAAATGTGTTGAATGAGGATTAGACATAAACTGGCTGAGAGCTTGTACTGCATATGCCAAGTCGGGTCTAGTGATTGTTAAGTAAAGAAGTCTACCAATGAGTCTTCTATATGATGCAGGATCAGACAATAAAGGACTTGAATCATTGGCAGTAAGTTTTAAACTTGATTCCATAGGAAAACCAACTGGTTTAGAGCCAGAGAAACCACTATCTTTCAATATATCCAGAGCATACTTTCGTTGAGACAACACAATACCTTTTGCTGATCTGGCTACTTCAATGCCTAAAAAATATTTCAGTTCACCTAAATCTTTTATAGTAAAAGATTCATGGAGAAACTTTTTCACACCATCTATTTCCTTGAGATCATTTGAAGCTATTATAACATCATCAACATAGATTAATAGAGCAATGAAACTAGTTGATGTTTGTCTGACAAAAAGGCTTGAATCTGTCTTTGCTTGACTGAAACCAAACTTGAGTAAAGATGAAGACAACTTTGAGTACCACTGCCTTGAAGCTTGTCTCAAACCATATAAACTCTTTTGAGTTTACAAACCCGAGGGTCATTTGGTGTTGAAAAACCTGGTGGCAATTGCATGTAGACCTCCTCATTTAAGTCTCCATGTAAGAAGGCATTATTTACATCAAGTTGATGCAAATACCATTGTTTAGCTGCTGCAATAGCAAGAAGCACTCTAACTGTTGTCATCTTTGCAACAGGAGAGTATGTGTCAAAAAAATCAAGCCCCTCTTGTTGAGTGTAGCCCTTGGCTACAAGCCTGGCTTTGTACCTTTCTACACTTCCATCCGCCTTAAATTTCACTCGATATACCCACTTACAACCTATAGCAGTTTTGTTTGGAGGTAAAATTGCAAGATCCCAAGTTTTATTATGCTCAAGAGCTTTTATTTCATCAGTCATGGCAGTTTGCCAATGAGGAATTGAGATAGCCTGTTTGTAAGTTTTTGGTTCAAAAGTGGATGAAATAACAGAAATGAAGGCTTTGTGTTTGGAAGATAATCTGGAATCAGATAAAAAGGAGAATATGCAGTAGGGCTTACCAGATGAGGAGCAGCTTGAAGGTGCTTGAGTTGCTGAATCAATCTTAGTCATATTACCACAATAGTAATTCTGCAAGTATTTAGGTAAATGCTTAGTTCTTTCAGACCTTCTAAGACTATTAGCATCATTGTTTGCATGAATTGTATTTTCAGGAATTGAAGATTCAATAACAGAGGTTGGATCAGTAGAATTTGTAGAACCAGAAGTTATAGAAACTGAGTTGTTTGGTTTGTAGGATTTGGATTCATATATTTGGGGAAAATCTGGAAAAACAAAAGGTTTGTGAATTGTGTCCGGAATAGAGGGAAATGTAGATTCATGAAAGAGTACATTCCGAGAAACAAAAGTTTTGAGAGTTGTTAAGTCAAGAACTTTGTATCCTTTAATGTTTGGTGGATAACCAAGAAAAATACATTTTGTTGCTCTTGGCTGGAATTTACCTTGATTGTTTGTGATTGTACTAGCAAAGCATAAACAACCGAAGACTTTGAAGTAATTGTAGTTAGGTGGCTTTTGAAACAATAACTGATATGGTGTTTGATTATTTAGAATGTATGATGGAGTACGATTTATCAGATGTGTGGCTGTTAATACACAATCTGTCCAATAGGACAAGGGTAATTTTGACTGAAACATGAGAGATCTAGCTACATTCAATAGGTGTTGATGTTTTCTTTCAACCCTTCCATTTTGTTCAGGTGTTTCAACACATGATAATTGATGAATAATGCCATGTTCTTGATAGAAAGTAGGCATATTAAATTCTTGACCATTATCTGATCTAAGAGTTTGAATATTAGTGTTGAAATGAGTGTGAACATAAGCTAGGAAGTTGGTAAGTATAGCTCGAGTTTCTGTTTTGGTTTTCATTAAGAATAACCAAGTGAATCTTGTGAAATCATCAACAATAGTTAGAAAAAATCTATAACCAGAATACGAAGGAATGGAAAAAGGCCCCCAAATGTCAGTGTGAACCAATTGAAAAGCTTTATTTGATTGACTATTTGATATAGGAAATGGTAGCTTTTCTGCTTAGCTAATGGACAGATCTCACAAACTTTGTTATGAATAGCCTTTACAGAAGAATCAGAACTATTTATGAGTTGTATTTTTGCATTTGGAATATGGCCTAAACGAAAATGCCATAGATCAGAATTAACAGTACAAGACTCAACTAAAGAACTAGAAGGTAAACCAATTGAACTAGAAAGCATTTCTTTATTTGTTTGAGTAGATAATTGTTGAAGATGGTATAAACCAGATTGAACTTCAACAAGCCCAATCATCCTCCATTTGCTGAGATCCTGCAAGATACATTTGGATTGAAGAAAAATAATCCAATTGAATTATCTTTAGTTAATCTTGATGCAGAAACAAGATTGATATTGAAAGATGGAACATAAAGAGCATTGTGTAAAGTAATATCAGGTGAGAATTTTACAGATCCAGTGAAGATAATTGGAACTGTTTGTCCATTTGGTAAATGAACTTTGGAAGATGTTTTAGGTAAAACAATCGAGTCAAATAGAAGGGGAGAACATATCATATGATCTGTTGCTCCTGTATCAAGAATCCAAGTAAACTGATTCTTTGATGAGGAAACGGTATTGCAGAAAAAGGGATTACCTGAGATGGATGCAACATTGGCAGTTGCATTAGAATTTGTGTTTGAGCTGGAAAGGCTGTTTGCTAGAGTGAGCAGATTTTGGATTTGTTCTTGAGAAAAAATCATGTTGGAATTACTTGAATTTTGCTCCAAAACATTAGTATTATTTGCAGTGGGCAATCTTTGAAAATTTTTTGCTGCAGTTGGTGTAGAGTTGAATCTTTTTCCTCTTGGTCCTTTCCATCTAGGAGGATATCCAATTAGCTGAAAACATTTATCAACTAAGTGACCCGAATAACCACAATGAGAGCAGATTGCATCAGACTTTCCTTTCTGCTTTGTGAATTGAGTATTGCTTGTTGAAATGATTCTTGATGATTGTTCAACAGCCATTGCTTGTGAATCAATGGAAATGCCAACTGCATTAGTTAATGATCTTTGACTCTCTTCTTGTAAAAGTAAGGAGAAAGCTCTGCTCATAGATGGTAAAGGAGATTGCAGTAGCAATTGACTTCTAATTGCTGAATAAGAATCGTGAAGCCCCACAAGAAATTTCATTACATAGTCTGATTGTTGTCTATCAGTCAAGTCCTTCAAAATATTGCAAGAACAACGATTAAGGTTCCCACATCTGCAACTGGGAATAGGACGGTAGCTAATGTATTCATCCCATAAAGCCTTGAATTCACTAAAATATTCAGTGATAGATTTGGAATTTTGAGAAATGGAACTTAAGGATTTTTCCAGGGAGAAAACCCTTGGTCCATCACTTCTAAGATATCTGATTTTCAGTTCCTCCCAGATATCAAAAGCATTTGTGAAATAGAGAAGACTACCACGGATTTCTTTGGCAATTGAATTCATTAGCCAAGACAAGACAAGATTATTTGCTCTTAGCCAAGCAACACGAAGATGAGGATCATTAGTGATTGGTTGAACCAAAGAACCATCAACAAATGCAATTTTATTTTTCACTGTTAGAGCAATTGACATAGATCGACTCCATGCAATATAATTCTCACTAGTGAATATCTCGGAAACCAGAAGTGCACCAGGATTATCAGATGGATGTAAGTAATAGCAGCTGGATGAATCGTCTGAAAGATTCTGTACAGGTCCATTTGATGAATGAGAGTTAGCCATAGAAGCATGTTCTTCCTCAGTCATTGTGAAGTAACAATCAACCAAGAAAGATGAAGAAGAATCAAGAAAGATCAAGAAAGATCAAGAACAGCAGGAAATATGAAGCTCTGATACCATGTGAAGATATGCAGAATTACAAGTAAAACAGAGGAGAAAACAGAGGAGAAACAGAGGAGCACTGAAACTGAAATTCTCCTTACATTCAGACGATCTAAAAAGATACAGATGATGTCTATTTATACACTTGAAATGGATTAATAAAGCTGTTAAGTATTGACAACTAATATAACTAATTTAACTGACATTAGTTAGATGAATTCTGTTTGGCTATTTGTGATTTTAACTCTAATTCATCTATCAGATTTTGGATATTCCAACAGTGTATGTGGGGGTGGAGGTGGTGATGCTGGGGGCTTCTCGATTTGGGTAATGCTCATGATCAGTCTGTTGCATGAAGAACTGTCTGGAGTTATCTCCCGTGCTGCTGGAAATGGAGGAGAAAGAGTCGTGGGCATCTCCAAATTATAAGTCTCTCTGAACGCATCCAGTGAATTCTCTATGGCATAAAAGTAAATGTATAATTCAGATTCACAGTTGTGTAAGTTAAAATCCATCTCAACGTATTTGTGAAAACTGAAAAGTAAGCAACTTAAGAGCCTATATAGCTGAATCTTTGGCTTATGGTAAATAGATTAATACTTAAATTTACTTCATAATTACAAATTGTAGGAACAGAGTTGAGGAGTACTGGTGAAAACATCAATAAAACAAAAAAACCAAACTGTTCTTAGTGACTTCAAATCAATAGGCCTCCCTTTTTTCTCGTTTTTTGGAGAGAAAATGGTTCAGTTCACTTATAAGGAAGATAGAGTTGGGCGTGAACAAGGTTAGCCTCCTGTATTTTGGGAGAGGATATGTTGAAAGAGTTGGGGAAAGAAGAAGTGAGTGTTTGTTTAGTTACCTGATAAAGTCCTTGCATGAGCAAGAATAGCAAGAAGCTGAAGCAAAACAAAGAGGAAGATGAGAAGTGAAGTTCCCATCATGCTACTTAAGTCATTCAATGCACAAAAGGAATGGGATCTAAGAAGTCATTTGTAGATGCAAAAAGGTGCCTACATTATCAATAATTGATCAACAACTCCATGCTTCCTCGTCTTCAAGTCAATTTTACTCTATGTGATGCTTCACACATGAGAGCATGTTTGGTAAATCAATTTAATAATTTAATATAACTTCATAACTTAATAACTTAATTTAATTCATTAAATAGATTAAACACGTTTAGTAAAATAAATTAATATTACAACTTATAGTTACTTTTTAAAAAATATTAAGTCAAAATAATTAATTTATTTTTAATTTCAAATCTTTTTACTTTATTTGTTTACACACTAATGAGAATATATTTTAGAATTAATATTCCACATCTATTACTTATTTTTTATAATAAAAATTTTATGATTATCTTATCTATTTATAATACTTTAGACATGAATATTTTATAAATGTGTTTAAAATTAATGAAAATAAATGAGTTAAAATCAATTAGATAAATATTAGTTAAAATTAGAAAGAAAATCTATCAATTTGATTATTTAAAATAAATTTAAAATTAACTTTATCAAATAACCTTAACACTTAAAGTAAATAAATAAATAATAAATTTTAAATTAATAACTTAAAATCAACTTAAGTTATTAAATAATAAATATTAAATTTTACATAATATCCATGCATTCCATGCATGAACCAACTTTTCAAACCTAAAAATTCATCCTTCTCACTATTCTTTTGCATGTGAAAAACCATGCATGAACCAACCTTTCAAACCAAAAACTTCATCCTTCTCACTATTGTTTATCTATTCTATTAGGAAAATTAATTATTTTTTAAAAAAAGTCAGAAAAAAAATGAGAAAGGAAGAAAATTCATCTCCTCTTGACTTAAAGAAATCGGGTTTAATTTGTTATTTCAAAGTCTTAATTTTACAAAAAAATTATAAATCTTTTGTACCCCAATAAAATATTTGTAGATTTTTTATGGATTATGTTACATTAGATTTCACATTTTGTTCGGTAGCTTCCATGAGTCAACGAGTCTCTCATCTAAAAGAAATGATGGGAGAGATTTTGATTTTCTTCCTATTCTTTTTAAGTATGTGGCAGATATGTATTATGACGGTAGAGAAAGGCTGGAGGGAGAAAAACAAAGGAATATAATAATAGGCTTTTCTATGCCATGTTTGGTACATGGGATGGGAATTGAGGAATAGTGATAAATATTTTGTTTTTTATGTCAATTTCTTCTTTCATAAAATTGAATTTGATCCCAATTATAGTATTTGGATGTAACTTAAAAATGTAATGTTAAACTGATTATTTATTTTTATTTAAATGTTAGGTAATAATAACAATGAGAATGAAAAAATAAATAAATTTATAATAATATTTTTACACATATTTAAAATAATTTGTATTTTCATCTTTTTTTTTAAAAAAAAAAAATCTTTCAAATTACACATAGTTTAAAATAATCTTTTGAGAGATTTTTTCGTTAAATAACTAAATCTTATTTGGTCATGTGATTTAAAATCAATGTTTTGTTTTCTAACACAAAAAAATTACTTTAAAAAATTTATAGCATTGTTTGGTTGTTGTTCTCTAGAAACAATTTTTAAAAATAAAGTGAAATAGATAATAGTTTTTACAGAATAAGTAGAAGTTGTTTTCACTTATTTTTGTAAAACAAAAGAAAAGCATAAAAAATTAGAAAAATAAAAATCATAAAAAGAAAATAAAGTAAAACCCAATATCTTTCTTCTTTTATTATCTCTTCATTGCTCAATACCGATACAAAAAATTTCAAATATGATCTTCCTTTAATTTATATGCATTTATTTTAACTGCTTAAATTTTGTTTACCAAGCAATTAAGATTCCAATAAAGCAACACTTAATACATACATACAAATATATATATATATATATATATATATATATATATATATATATATATATATATATATATATTAATTTTTAAAAATAATTTAAGACTTAAAAACTTATTCAATTAGTATTGGAAAGTTGTGAAAAACAAAATCGATCAAATTAACACTAAAAATTCAAAAACTTAAATTCATTTTGAATGATTTTGTTTTTTTGTTTTTTTTTTATCTTTACATATAGTCATAATTTTTTGAATTTATTCACTAAATAAATAGACTCCAAATTAAACAAAACTTAATGTGTAGGATTTGCTAACAAGTCTACTAATTTTTAAATTTTAAATACTAATCAATAAATACTAGAAATTTATGGATGAAAATTTGTTTATGATGACTATTGTTTTTTTCTTTTCACATAGGACCATATTTTTTTCATTTTTTTTAATAGATAAATGAATTTTAAATCAAGTGAGAATTTGCTTTGAATTTATTAATAAATTTAATAATTTTTAAAAATAATTTGAAGTTCAAAATATATATATAATCACTACAAAAAATAATACTTCAAAATTAATATATTATGAGTCATAACTCTAACGTTTCTTCTATATACACAATTATAATTTTTTAATTTTCTCACTAGGTAAATAGATTTTAAATTAAGTGGGACATAACTGATACTTTAATGAATCTTCTCGTTTTTAAGAATAATTTGGAATTCAAAAAATTGATTAATTAATTATAAACTAAATAAAAAAATTCAAAATATTTTATTTGTTAACTAAATATTAAATGTATGCATGAAATAAAAAACTTGATGCATTTATACCTTAAAAATAATTTTTTTATAAATTCATTTAAAATAAAATAATATTAACAATTATTAATTTTAAATTACTATTAATTGTTTTTAACAAATAAATCAATTATGTTTTTATAAGGATGTTAATATCTATATTTTTATAAAATTTTATTATATTCATATTTTAGTAATATTTAACCTAAAAATTCATTGTTCTCGCTATTCTTTCAGATGTGAAAAACAATTCTTTCATCATAGGAATGGTCTCATGTCTAAATTTTTTATTTTAGCTCCTTCACATGGTAACTGATTCAACCCCTGCTCTTTGCAATAGCCAAACAATAATGAATGAATTGCACACATATTGGTACACAGCCAATAAAATGATGTCCAAGTAGCCTCCATGTGACACAGATGGTTAATGCACTTGCACAAAGGAATGTCTGAATGTGTTTTCAAGTACACCCCTCCGAAGCTTAAGTCAAATATGGAAGACTTGAGCAAGAGTTGTTTTTCAAAAAAAAAAAAAAAATAGCAACATACCTTTCTTGTGGTGAAAAATGGTTAGTTATTTCTTACCCAAATATAACATCTTCTTAGGTGCCTTAATTGTGCCTTTGATTGCGCATTACCATCTTTAATGCCAATGATTGTTGGCCCATAACAGTTGTTGTGCCTTGATGAGCCTTGAAATCTAGTGTTTTAGCCTTGTAACGGTTGTGTCAATCAATGCACTTAATACCCATTGTAGTTAATGCTTAGCAGGTGGATATGCATGGTGTCTAGTTGGTTTATATCTGTCTGGTACCCTATGGTGGATGGAAACACTACATGGCTCTTGTGCAGAACATGCACTACTTTAGACAGTGCGTAGGAATCATGCTAGACAGTGGTGAGCATCCCACATTGCCCCCTAATGCTTACAACAAGGTCTGACTATGTTCTAAACAACCAAGATGAATTATGGCCTTTCATGTTTAAATTTTGGTGTCATAGGGACACGTGTTTGTTGCTTGCATCACGAGGGATCACATCATTAAGATGACTTGTCAGGCAGTGTGTCCTCTCAAACACCTTAATGTACGCACCCATACCTTATATGGGAGGCTGCTTTTGGGTTTCTCATTTTCCATTTCCTTTTGGATTCCTATTTATTGTCGCTATCACTATGGTGTTTCGCCATTACCACCGGTGGTACTCATGGTACTGTTGGTTGTCGGCAGTGGCAATTCTCTACGACATCATCACTGGTCGTCTCTCTTTTGATTAGGTTAGTTCCCGTTTATTATAGAAACCTATTGTTTTATTGGTGTTGTTTTGTTTTTATTGTCGTACTTGATGTTTTCTGCATCTGAAGATTGTTCTTGTCATTATTGCTTCTAAATGTTCTTAATTGTTTATTGTTACGAGTTTGCATAGCCTAGATTAGTGTCAAAATTTGTTTCTAGGCTTTCAGCATAGAGCATTGTCTCTAAGAAAGGTTTGGACAATTTCAGATAACTTGACCAACAAGCCTCTTTTGACTATAGTCTATCTAGATTAAGATGGTTTGTCCATTCTGGGAAAACAACCCATTTACGATCCTATTCGGCTATGGTGTCACCGTGTTGACCAATTTGTGTTTTTTTGGCACAGATATCTATATGGCCTTTGTTCCGTCTAGTATCATGGACAAAAAAAGGGTCATTTCCACAAGTGATAGGTCACAATGCGGCGAGACAAAGGCTTCTAGGTTTGTGCGCTCCAGAACGGATCACCCTGTGGACAAGCTATGCGAACCAAAGTTTTGAGCTCATTTTCATATCCCTGATTCCATCGTCATCTAATTGTCAGACAAAGAGGCTTCGTCGACAAAAGGGTTTCCGCACTACTTGATCTATTTCACAAAAGAATAGTTTGTAGTAGAACTCCGTCTATCAATCTCGTCTCCCTTCAAATAGTTCCTGCATTTTTCTAAGATTCTATCCACTTACATCCATCCAAACGTCATCTAGATTTTCATACGATGTAATGTAGCTTATCTTGCTTTATTACTCTAGGTGGTTTATCTGAACAAATAACTATTTTTTTTCTATGCAAACAAAGAAAGACATAGTCACCTTATGGACTAAGTGGATAAAGCTTCGTGGGCTCGTCCCAACAAATTGTTTGAGTTTGACCAAGCTAAATGAACGTGCTCTGTGCTGCTAATGAAGAAGAATTTGAAAAGTTTACTGGAGCACCCATGACCGTTCATGATTCCAATATTTTCGTGTCTTGCTCATCCCACTCTAATGTCTGGCAAACACTTTGTGTTAAAGGACATGCCATTTTACGAGGTCACTTGGCTCGCTAATGCTGAGATAAGGCAAGCCCTTTTAGATGAGTGTGAGAAGAAATGCCAGGAAAGCACTTTACGTTAGGCTCCTACTTCCGCTTCCCGTCTAGCTTCAAGTTTTATGCCCCAGCCAACTAAAACAAAACCCATGCCTTGCCCAGCTAGGAAGAGTCAAGCTCAAGCACAAGTAACCGCCTCTAATGAAGTTACTATTTCATATGGCGTTGAGCATATTGAGGCTCTTGAGCACATTGTTCCGCCAATAGTCACTAAAGAGGAAGAAGAAAAATAAATGGTTGTCAACCTATGGTCCGACTTTCATGAAAAGTAACAAAAAAGGTTGTTTAAAGTCCTTGAAATTATACCTTCTCTGGCTAAGAAGGAGAAGACGACTGCCAATAAAGGTTTAGGCTCAAAGTTCATTCCTGTTTTCCTTACTATTGTCGTTTCCCCTACTACTCCAATTGTCAAACCACCTTTTGAGGAGATCTCATTCTATTGTACCAAAGAACCCGTGACTATTCTGGGAGAAGTCCTAAACTCACAAGGTCCCTCTATAGTAGTTGCACATATAGACGTGTCTGATCAGGAAAAGCTAGATGAACTGCTGAATCGCTTCCCCACGTTCATAGATATGGAGCCACCTGTGTCTAACATGAATGACGTCTTCCGGCCACCCAATGAATCCTTGTAAATGTTAACAGTGACCCTAAGCAGAGTTTCATCACTCGGGTTCCTTTTAGGACTTCGAATGAGGCCATAAAGGCAATCATGAGCTTGAAAGAGTATACAACCATGCAGACAGTAGAATTGGTAAGAAGCATTCTACCATTTCCTTATTGTGTCTTCCTATTTCCCAAACTTCATCTGATTTTTGTTTTTCTTAGATTGTAGCTGGGGTTTGAAATCTGACGAGGCAATGCAACCATCTATTCCAAAGGTTGGAAGCGGTTGAGAAAATTAGGGCCTACACGGCTCAAAATGTGGACGACCTACAAGAGCTGTGTGTTGAATTGGAGGCGACTAAGGCAGTTACAGTTGTGACTAGAAAAGCTACTAAAAAGGGAGTCGACTTGCTGAAAAAAGCAGAACTAGATAATAAGACACTTCAAGCGAAGGTGCGACAGTTAGAGCTAGAGAATGCCTTTTTAAGCTCCGCTAAGGCCAAAGTAGAAGAAAAGGGTACCCAGCTAAAGCTTGACCTCAAGCAAAGCCAGGCCGACTTCGTCAAGAGGAAGAAAAAGCTTAAAGTAGCTTACCAAAAGTAAGTAGATGACATGTTCTTCTACGGCTAAAACTGTTGCATGAGAAAGCACAGAATTAGTGGCGACATTCCCAATATTCCATCTAATGATGACGAAGACAAGTCGAACGAGGGCATCCCTGCAGCGGATGGGCATGATGTGTAGGACAAGACTATTGAAGCTTGGTTGAGTACCGCTATAAATTAGAATGTTCTGGTTGGTTGGCCTATTCTTTATCTTTCTTTTATAAAAGACACATTTGGTTCTTTAGGTATTTGGTTGTGTAAAAATATTATTGGTCGTTTTAGCCTTTTGCTGTAAGACATTGATCATTCAAGCCTTTTATTTTTCGCTTTTACAAAACAATTGATTATAGTTTGGGCCTGTAAGTACTACTTTTTGCTCATACATTTGAAAATGCATGCCCTCTAGTGTTAGATTTATGTGATTCTTTTTTTATTTGTGATTTATGTCATATGGATTTTGTCGTTTTGGCTTTATGTCATCTAACTTTTACATTGTTTAGCCAATTTTGGCTTCATATCGTTTGAATTTTGTATTAATAGTCGTTTTGGCTCTATGGCTTATGCCACTTAGCCTCTACCATTTGGAGTTCCCATTTGGCTTACTCTTGTTTGATAAGGGGTCATACTTCAACTTTTAGTTGATTGAAAGTGATGTATATACAAAATAGTGAGCTTTATTGATAATAATTCTTCAAATTTGCTACATCCAAGGACGGAGTAGTGGTGTTTCATCCATCGTTTGTAGATAGTATACCATTGACTCTCCTACTTTGGTTACAATATATAGGTCTTCCCAATTAGCCTGAAAGGTTATTGGCTCCTATTTTTGCTAAATTTTTTAAGACCCGTCTCAACACCAAATCTCCTAGACAGAGTAGCCATTGTCGTGTTTTCTTAGTGTATTGAGCAATGACCTCTAGTGATATGAAACTATTTGAATAGCTGCTACTTATTGTTTCTCATCCGCCAAATTCAAACATCTTTCTAAATCAACAATATTACTCCCAATCTCTTGCATGACTATTCTTCATGTGGGCATTCCAATTTCAAGATAACCATTTCCATCCCGTAAGCTATGGCAAATGGTGTGGCCCCAACGGATTTTATGTTGGTCATCCGATAAGCCCATAAAACATTGGTCAATTCATTTACCCATTTTCTTTTTATCTCCTCGAGTCATTTCTTTAAGGAATTCAACAATGTCTTATTTGTGGTCTCTGTCTGCCCATTGCTTTAGGGGTATTGGGGGTTGCATAGAAATTTTTTATTTTCAACTTCAAACAGAATGTTTAAAAGACATTATTGTCAAACTGTGGCCTGTTGTCTATGACAATTGCTTGGGGAATTCCAAAACGGAACACAATATTCTTTCAAAAAAACTTAGAGACATCTTTGTCCTTGATGCCATCATAGGCTTCTAGTTCTACCCATTTGCTAAAATAGTTTGTTGCCAAGAGTAATAGTTTTTTCTACGTCACGTCGATTGGAAGCGAGCCAACTATATCCATCCCCCCATTATACAAATAGTCAAGGACTTGTAATCGAACTGAGGCATTTAGATGGTAGTCGTAGTATAGGAGCATATCTTTGGCATTGATCACATTTCCTGACATAACTTTCTACATCCTTCTTCATGGTGGGCCAATAATAGCCTTAAAAATAGGCACGATATGTCAGAGTCTGTCCAATCGGAGGTGCTTTTGATAGACCATCCCTCCAACTTTTCTATCTGAGCATCTACTAAAGTGAAGTAACGAGCTATGCATTCATCTCTAGCATCATACTCTCATTGGATTTACCCAGCCACTAGTTGTGAATCGCTTCTGACTTTTACTTTTGTAGCCATGAGAGCCAAGGCTAGATCGAGCCCAACTAAGATTGCTTCATATTTCGCCTCATTATTAGATGTTAGGAAATTGATCCGAACGGTTTGTATCATATATCATATTCACTCAATTCAATCGCCCATTTCATCATTCATCCAAACATATCCGACTTATGCAGTGTGACTCGCAATGGTTGATTTGTTAACACCGTTATTTGGTGAGCTTGAAAGTATGGATGGAGCTTTTTAGCAGTAATCCACAATGCCAAGGTTGTCTGTTCCACTTGGAATATCATGTTTTTGCATCTATCAGAGCTTTGCTAATGTAGTAGATGAGTCTTTGCTCATTGTTCTGGTTGTGTCAGAATAATACAATGCTAACAACAAAATATGACACGACCAGGTACATGTACAGCTCTTCTCCAGCTTCAAGACTACTTAAGATTGGTGGTTCTATGAGATACTGCTTGATGTCCTCAAATCCATGCTCACATTTGTCAATCTAGCCAAATATTTTTGCTCCCCGAAGTGTGTTAAAGAAGGGTCGGAGTTTATCTGTGAAGCGTGCTATGAACCGACCCAATGTAGCTAGACACCTAATTAAGTGTTGCATTTCTTTCTTGTTAGTAGGAGCAGGAATTTCTAACACTGCTTTGACTTGAGTCGGATTCACTTTGATCCCCCTTTGTGTTACCATAAATACAAGAAACTTCCCATCACTAACTCTGAATGAGAATTGAGTGGGTTAAGCTTCATGTCATACTTGCGCAGTAGGCCGAATGCTTCTTCCAAATAAAAAATATGCTTAGAGCAAGTTCTACTTTTGACGACTATATTGTCGATATAAACTCCCATCATTCAACCTATCAAAGGCTTGAAAATAAGAGTCATCATCCGTTAGTATGTAGCTCCAATGTTCTTCAACCCAAACGCATAACCTTGTAACGGTACAACCCCTAAGGTGTAATGAATGTCGTTTTCTCCTCATCAGGTGGAAACATCAGTATCTGGTGGTATCCAGAGAAGGCATCAAGAAATGACAACATTCCATGCTTGACTCTGGCATCTACTATTTGGTCTATCAGGGCAAAGGGAAGTTATCTTTCAAGCAAGCTTCATTCAAATCTGTGTGGTCCATGCACACTCGTCATTTTCTTCATTTCTTTGGTACTACCACCATATTTGCTAACTAATCTGAGTAGGTTACCTCTCTAATAAATCCTACGTCTAGTAGCTTCTTGACTTCTATCTACATAATTTTCTAATGATCTGGATGGAAGTGTCAGACTCTTTGTCAAATGGGTTGTGTTGTAAGAAAGATGTTCAATCTATGAGAGGCCACTACTGGGTCTATTCCAAGCATGTCCGAGTGGCTCCATCTAAAGATATCATTGTTTCACGGAGCATTTGGCCAAAATGACCACATTCGTCCCCGATTAGTAGAGAATTGGCATAAGTCATCTACTCTTTATTTTCCAATACAGATGGTTGTTGCAGTGGGTCGACTGCCAACAAGTCTCTATCCTCTTATTTTTCTTTGACCCGATGCTGTAATTGATATTAGTCCTCTCTAGTTGATGATTCGGGCTCGTTTTTAGTTGGGCCAATGCGCTCGGACTTTATTGCCACTTGGTAACAATGTCAAGCAGCTAGCTAGCTTCCATGTAGATTTACTTGCCTGAACTCTGTCAAGTAACTTACATTTGATGGTAGGTGAATGGAATGACTTTCATCTTGTGCAACCATGACCGTCCCATGATGGTGTTGCATCGAAATAAATCCTCCACTATAAAGAATTGTATGTTGAGAGTGGGTGGGCCGGCTTGGATGGGGAGCACAACATCACCGAAGGATATTGTGGTGGCCTCATTCAACTCGAACAAGACTCAATCCAGATTTTCTAATGCAAATGAATAATGCCTCATTTGCCTATAGGCTGACATTTGAAAACAAATTAGCGAAACTTCCTAGGTTGACTAGGATTCTCTGTACGTCAAATCCATCGAGCCCAACATCAGCATCAAAACATCCTCATGCAAAATGATCACCCAATTAGGGTTAATTAGAGAGAAGATGATTGGGTCGTCGACTAATCGGGCACTTTCGACATTGAATGTGCATTAAATTACACTCACTCTTTCCCTTATTGTGGTTGTGCGAAGCATCCTCCTCCTTTGCTGTTTAGAGTGATATTTTTCATTTATTAGTCACCTGTGAATTTAGTTAATTACCGCTAAGTGCACTATGGGAGAGACAGGAGTTCTCTCCAGTGCTTCACATGTTGTTTCCTCATGTCCACCAGTTGTTCGGACATACTACTTGAGATGTCCAGCCTTGATTAATTTTTCTGCCAAGTAGTGCAAATGTTTGCACTCTTCTATGGTGTGCATGTGCTTCTTATGATAAGAACATCACCGTATCCGATCTCACCAGGATGGGTCGGCTTTGATGGGCTTTAATCACGTAAACTCGAGCATCTATCGGATCAGTGGGAGGATTCTTTCATAAGGGACAGTCAACGGAGTGAGCTTGGGCGTTTATCGTCATTGTTGTCCCTCTTATCTCTAATTACCCTATCTTAACAGGTCACTTGAAAGCTTTGAACTCCCAGCCTCATTATATTTTATGATCGACTAGTAACCATGATTTGTTGAGATGCTACTCGAACATCGTCCTCAAGCATGGCATATTTGTCTGCATATTTGAAGAAATCATCCATTGATGCGCTTGGCTTCTTGGCGAAGGACATGAAAAATGGAATGTCTGGACTGATGCTCCATTTGAATTGAATATTATAGGATGACATCCATGCTATATGATCCCACCTAAAGCACCGCTTACCCGAATCGCTTCATGAAATCCCTCAATGATTCATTCTCCTACATCTTAATGTTCTATAAGGTGCTTATATTTTACTTTTAGCGAGTAAAACATAAATAATGGTTGACGAAGGCCTCGAGACATTCCAAAAGGAATTGATAGAATTCTGCGGGAGTTGGTGGAACTAAGAAAGAGTTGGACCATGGAAGCTAGTCAGAAAGACTTTGCACAACACATCATTACCTATATCCAACGTCATCTGCTGCCAAAAGTGCATCAGATAGTAGAAAATGGTCATTTGCCCCATCATATATTGTGAATTTAGGCTCCAAAAACCCCCTAGGTTGCTCATAGTTGATCATGTGGAGGCCAAACCGCATTGAGAGCATGTCATCCAACTGTCTGCTTATTAGGCCTAGAGAGGCTTTCATCGTCGGATCATTTTCTAGTGGCAGTTTTGGTACTGTACGCTAGGGAAAATGGCTTGGTGATGTCTCATTGTTTGGTTGGCCCAATCGTGTTTTCAAAGATTCTAACATGCATAGCGGTCCCAACACTACTCTCTTCTAAGGTCCAAGAAAGGCGTTTGAAGGCCACGAGCCCCATTCATGACCCCTTTTATGTTTCTCTAACTGAACTTGCAATCTCTTCTACTTGAGTTTGGTTAGTTGCGGGTTGCAATGGTTCTAGCAATGTTGGAGAATTGCTAGTAGACAGTTCCTCGTCCACTTGTAAGGACAAGTCAACATAATGACTAGAAATTCTCTTCATTTGGCTTTAATCTAATCTCAAAGTTGTCTATTAGCTAGGGGTGTGACAATTTTTTGAACAGCGCCCCAGGGCCATTTGCCCCTATAACTCCTGATTTTCCTACTTCAACTATTTTGCATGTTGGAGCAGGCCTTGTATATGTCTCTTATATTCCTCTTGATTTCGTTCTATTTTTTCTTGTCAAGCCTAGAAGCACTCGTCAATGTTTTTTGAATGGGTTGCAAGAAGTGTGTTAGTCATTGCATTTTTTTAGGCTTTTGTATTTGTTCCCACAGACGACATCAATGTTGATACACATAACCAAAATGATAGTGTCTAACTACCCTCCATGTGATGCAGATGGTGCTTGCACCTACACGTACGAAATAGGTTTCTAAGCACACCCCTTCGAAGCTTAAGTCAGGAATGGAAGACTTGAGCAAAAGTTGTTTTTTGAAAAAATAAAAATAAAAAATAGCAGCATACCTTTCTTGTGTTGAAGAATGGTTATTTATTCCTTGACCAAATATAATGTTTTCTCATGTGCCTTAATTGTGTCTTTGATTGCGTGTTACCGTCTTTAATGTCAATAATTGTCAACCCATAACATTTATTGGGCCTTAATGAGCCTTAAAGTCTGACATTTTAGCCTCGTATTGGTTACATCAATCAATGCACTTAATTCTCGTTGCAGTTAATGCTTGGCAGACGGATATGCATAGTATCTGGTTGGTTTATGTTTGTTTAGTACCTTGGGGTGGACAGAAATGTTACATGGCTCTTATGCAAAACATGCACCGCTCTAAAATAGAGTGTAGGGATCATGTCAGATGGTGGTGAGCGTCCCACAACACCTACTTTATATCCAATCTACTAAGAAAATTGAAATTAAAAAAGAAAAAATTGAAATGGGAAGAAAATTTGTCTCCTTTCCACTTATTTATTCAATTGAGTGGATTGGCCTGACCCAACCCGATGTTGAGGTGGGCGTAAACAATCATTTTCAATACTCAATTTGAGTTTTGATGAAGTTTTTTCAACCCAAAGTCAATTTGGATTAGATTCAAGTTAAGGTATAAACAACTCGAACCTAATTCGAATCCAATTTAGTGTTTTTATAATATTTATGATATATATTATATTATATAATAATATTCATTTTCATTTATATTTTTAAGAAAAATATCAAATTATATTATACCATATACTTTTTTAATTCTTTTAGAAAAACATATAAATTTATGTTTTTTGTTGTTATCATGAAAATTTTAACTTAATTGCTTTAAATTTTCATATAAATACATGGAAAAAAGCTTTGAAAAAAAATTATAAATGGATTTCGAATTATACAACCTGATCAACTCAAGTCTAATCCCATCAACTTGAATCTAACTTAAACAACCCAAACTTAGAGAAATGGGATTGAGTTCAATTTAGGTTAAGCACCTTGTATTAAATGTCAGGTTAGGATAAACTTAGGTTAACTATTTCTTAATTCATATAGGATTTGGATTAGCCGTGAATCCAACCAACCCGTCCAAATTATAACCAAGCATTAATTTGTTCTCTCAAAGTCATAATTTACAAAATTTATAAATCTTCTATAGTCCAATATATATTATATTAATGAAAAATTGTAATCTTGCAGAACGGTCAACCATCTCATTATTAGGTGTACTAAGAATTAATGTCCCTTGCTTCAACAATATTTTAGCTTAAAATTATATATGAAGTTTGTTTGCTTCATTCTAGCATATTAGTGCATTCACACAATACATGTCAAATCAAACTAAATTAAACTAATAAATTATATTTGAGGTAAAATAATCATGTGGTTACTAATGTAGCTTTGTAAATTATCATAGATTAAGAAAAGTGACATGTGAAGGAGCTTCATTGAGCCTATTTAGAACTTTTTGTTCTTATGAAATGGTATACATATAGGTTATGTTTGGTTCCGGAAAGTATAAAGGAAAGAAAAAAAAATATTAAGGAAAATGATTTTCTCATGTTTGATTGTCCTATGAAAAATATCAAAGAAAAACAAATATAATTAAAACTAATTAAAAACTTATGTATTTTTAAATTATTTAATCTTTATATTGATGAGTTAAAATAAATAAAATGAGTTTGAAGTAACAAAAAAAAAAATAATTTATCAACTTTTAATCTATTTTTTTTATTTTCCTTCACTTTTTCTTTCCTTCTACTTTTCCTTTGTATTTTCTTTCCTTCGCATTTTCCCTCAAATTTTCCGGGGAACCAAACATAGCCATAGGTATTGACAAATTGGAACTTTCTATGTGATGAAGAATTGTTATTTGAAGAGATAAAAACCCAAAGATCTAAAACTTTTTACATCTTCTCTTGAAAGACAAGAATTTCTCCTCCCTTACAATGGGGGTAACTTCCATTTTTATAGCTATTTTGTCATTATACAAGCTTTTTCTTTGCCCCGTTGGTCTCAACCTTTTGTCAATCATGCTTTGTTCCTTTTAGGCCAAATTTTGGGTTGGGTAGGTTTTACTGGTTGGTGGGAGGATGGTGCCTCGGTAAAGGTCATCTAATTTTATGCACCTCTAGTGCCCCACCTGCAAAACCATATAAAGTACTAATGTATTTTATTTAAAATTGTGATATCTACATATTTTAAAGAAAAGAACTTGAAAAAGTATATTATTTCAATTGCCTATTTTATTTTGAATGGAAGATGGTTTGGTTTTTCCCATTTTGTTCCAAAGTTTTGCATGTAATCTTCCCATGTTGCCACTTAATCCAAAGTTTTAGATATACAAAGGTGTGATTTGATATTTGAATTTTTTTAGGTACATGGTAGTTTGATTGTATTCCAAATAGAAGTATCCGAAAAGAAAATGTGAATAAGTAATTCATAATTTATGTCCAAATTTTAAATCCTAAACTCAATTTTCTTAACCTAAATTCATATTAATTCGATTAAACCATTAAATTGTTTATACCAATCCTATCAATATTTAATCATAAGTACGATAAATCAATAATCAATCAGTAACACATATGATACCTAAACAAAGATTTACTCTAAACTTCAATGAGTGCAAAACCATGAATCCATCTTCCACAAATCTATTATGAAAGAAGAGTATGCTACCTATGAAACTATGATCCATCTACCACAAACCATGAGTCCATCCACCACAAATATACCATGAAAGAAGAGTACAAACTTTTACCTAGTCTAGATGCTACTTATGAACCATCAATTCATCTACCACAAACCATGAATCCATCTACCACAAATATATTATGAAAGAAGAGTATGAACTTTTACCTAGTCTAGATGCTACCTACCCCATCAAACTTATATATCAGCCAACACTTATATTTTGTCACATAGCAAACTCTTGTGCTCCTAGGTGGCTATATTAAGGCTTGATAGCTCAAACAACTTGTGTCTTTCCTCCCTGAACGAACTTCCAAGATTTTCTTGGGCAAATCTTGATTCAGAGGGTTTAGAAACTAAGGAAGAATGATGATAGCTCTTAGCATTTTTGGGGCCTCTCTAAAATAATTTTTCAATTTGTTTTTATACGAAAACCCTAACCTTGAGACCAAAGTTGTGAGGTGTTTAAGCACCCTCAGTGCGGCTCTTGAGCGTCCTCCAATGGGGTACTTGAGCGCCCTCCATTGCGGTGCTTGAGCATCCCATGTTGGACAGTTGCTTTCTAGCATCTATTGCTTGCTTTTTTTGCTCATGACGCTAAAATATGGATTTTATCACGACCCAATTTTGTCAAACTTGATCATTAGGATCATATAAGTATTTCTATGCTTTAGTATAGAAATAAAATCTCAAAGTAGAAATCTAAGAGTTCGCTTCCTCTCTCTCTTTCCCTCTCTTGTTTGTTAGTTTGATTGCCTAAACTTAGCACCAATGTGGAAGTGGTATTATGATGGAAGATCATTTAGTGTTTTTGAACCAAGAAACTTGAGGATTTAACCTTATGGTAAAGGTTTTGATTCGATGACTCAAACCAACATCAATTTAAATAATAATAATAAAATTAAATGATTGCATCCATTTGAATAATACATCTCTTTATTTGAAATTTGAACCATCCTCTATAATTATCTCAAGTGCATCAAATTTCAGATGAAGAGATAATTGCTCATTCAGTAAGATGCCATGGGATTCACCAATTAAAATAGAAAATAGTAACATTGATAATTGTAGTTTCACCAAGTCTAGTAAAGTCATTTTGAATCTCAAAAATGTTGTCAACTTAAAATTCTTAAGACCATTTTTTAATTTCACCAAAATTCTCAGTATGATTAGCAAGAAATAAAAGCTTTAGAAAGTTTCAATCTTGCTTTGAATCATCATGACCATGGAAATAATTAGGGGTGGCAATTCATGTTGGTGGGTCGTATGCAACCCGTATCAAAATCTGGACATTCTATTAAATAAATCAACCCAAACACGAGACAAATAATAACCAGGTTAAAAACATAAATCTACATACTTTATAATTATTAAATAGATTCTCATATTTAATAATCATGTTCAATTACATCTCAAATAAGTCAATATGATTAATACCCCAACAAGAAATGTTTATGACTCAATTAACCTATTTGTTCAAAAAGCAAATTTAAAATGAATCAAATATGGGATAAATAGTTTTGAGTTATAATTAAATCAATCGACATGATTATTAAATGAATCGGTTTAGATGAAATTTATGTTGTACAGGATGACCCAAAAACTACATATTTATTAAACGGATTATACATGTCGACATCTAATTTAACCCTAACACAAATATACTTAACCCAAACCTACAAAACCTATGTTGGATTCAAGTCATGTTGTCCAATCTAATCAAACTTTGTTACTAGTAAACACAATCTCTAATCTTAGAAGAAATAGAATGCAATCAATTTATGTATTCCAGCAAATTCCATATTCAGTTCAAGCTTCGTTAAAATGTTTAGAGGAAAACACAGCTTCACACTACAACCAAGCTTAGTTACAGGTAAATAGGCTCCCACATGAATTTCAAACTTATATAAAAATACTTAAATAACAAATGAGTCACAGCCTATTAAGAGCCTGTATGATATAAAACCAGTTCAAGCCAATACATTACGTCTGGCTTTCTCATTCTTCTCTTTCATTTCTACTAGGGTGCATTTACATTTACATTAATACTATTGAAGAAGGAATCAAAATCTTGATAATAATAAGTTTTAATTTCGATATTTCATCCATATTATCATTTCTAATCAATACTTTAAACAAAATAATGAAATAGAAAGTCAGATTAGATATGTCCTTCCCTAACTCTATTTTTAACCTTCAATATATATTCTTCGTTTAATAAAGTACTTGGGATGGGTTTACCATCTCTACACAAATAACAACATATCATGACTAATTGTCAAATGAGCACCCTCTTGGGTAGTTAAAGCAGAAAAATGTACAAGGAAACAAAAAAAAGCACAAAAGGAAATGCATTAGGAAAGATTGATCATGAAATTCATTTTCAGTCTGCAGCCAAATAGGGTTTTCAGTTTCCCAAAAAGCATACTCCTACCAAATTAGGATGCATATGTACACCACATACAAGTTAAAACACAGAGTCAATCAACCTAAATAACAGTTAAAAACCTTTTTCAGGAAAGAAAAAGAAAAAACTAACAATAATGACAATTAAAGTTCCATAACAGCCTCACTGTTAATCAAGCAACATCCAGTGTTCCATATTTATCAGCCTATAGGGGATCCATCATCTATGCTTCCAAAGTTGTTCTACCTACAAAAGGGTTAACATAGAGGCAGAAAACATCAGTTTTGTACAGAGCAAAGGGTGTATAGTTGTAAGAGGTAGATCTGGTTTACACTCTTAGCAGCACAAGTATACAGAGACTTCAACGTTCCACCAGCATATCCAACGTTAATGTAACAGTCTCTCTCACAAGGGACCTCACTGCAACAAGAAAATAGAGTGATTAAAACTTAAAACAGGACCTAACCAGAAGATTTAAACTCATCATTTTGGTATGGCAACCAATCAGCCATACAGTATTGAAGTAATGAGTTCACTTTAGTTTCGAGGGAAAAAAAAATGGAGGCAGATAATCCATTTTTTATCCTACCTTTCCTGATAAATTTAATGAAGTGCCTCATAGTACAGTCATTGGGGGGGGGGGGGGGGGGTGGTAAAAACAAAAAGAAAGGTGTAGAGGTCAAAATGAGATTCCAACCTTAATCAGTGTTGTGAGACTGATCATGCTCAATAAAATCTAATGCATCTTCCTTGGAGACAACATTGACATGGCTGACTCTGTTTTTATGTGTCACCCCATATATCTTGTCAGCAACTTTCACAAGCTCCGGACGGAATGTTGTGGTTATGAACTGAGTATTAGCCATGTCTGCCAGGCGACGAATCATATCTACCAAAAAAGTAGTTGAGGATTTCTTACCAATGCAAAGCAATTCAAAAACAAAGAAATAACTAAAAGAAGGGGAAAATAGCTGTGACCAATACATTTACCAATACTACTTAAGTTACCGAGTCACTAGTAGCATTGTCCCAAAAGAATACCCAAATTCTTTCCTTTCCTAGCATTTTTCATTATTTTATCTTTGATAGCATAATCATAGGTATTATTTTCTAGCCTGTTTTTAGACAATTATCCTGTATATATTCATATGTATGCCTATGCAATAAACAGAGAAAAAAAATACTCACAAATGCTTCTAGATCTGAACAAAAACATGACACCAGAGCTAGAATTTTCAGTGTCTTAATCACTATCATTCTCCATGCTATGTGCCTTCATTGCCAGGAATTTTATTTTTTTTATTTATTTTGTTCTTTGGAACATATTCCATCAGTTTTTGACCTTCTGTTAGAAACTGCTGCTTTAGATCAGGCCATCACTGCCTCTATTTTTTTCTGAACTTCAGATCCTTTCTTCCCCTCATAATGTCAATCACTTCAAACACTAATTCCTCAATATCGAACCAAACCACAACAAGGGGAGTTATTTAGAGTGAGCACAGTTGGTAAATACATATATTAAGTGCATGGTTCAAAGTCATGGTCACGGTCATTGACTCAAAGGGTCCTGGATACATCGGTCTCAACATCTTTTTTTTTTTATCAGAAACAAAGAAGATTATATTAATAAAAGAACAAATACATGAGGGAAAAAGAGACAAAAGAAAGAAAAAAACCAAGGGAAGGATGAGAGGTCCTTCCTACACAAATACCAAAGAAAACACCCAACAATAGAAACCTAAAAACAAAAGAAACCCCAACAATCTTCAAACTCTTGAAACGCAAACCCCAATCCAATTGAGTTGTAGAACGCTTAGAGGAACTCCTCTAAAGGCTTCAGTACAAGAAGCCCAAAGAGAAGAATAAAACCGGATCAAATCCCAAATCGTCTCTTCCGTTCTCCCTTTATCCTCAAAGATCCTGTTGTTTCTTTCTTGCCACACCATCCAAATCAAAGTAAGGCAAGCAATCTGCCAAAGTGTCTTGCCTCTTAATGATTTCCCCAAGCCTTTAAAAGAAATAACCAACATGTCTTCAAGGCTCCTTGGAGGGACCCAATCATACCTACTAGACTGAACAACCTGTGCCAAAGTCCAATGGTAATGGGACAATGAAGGAAAAGGTGATCAACCGACTCTCCATTTCCTTTGCAAAGAATGCACCATTGAGGACAAAGGGCTTTGTAGGGTCTTCTCAATTGCAACTTGTCATTAGTGTTAACCTTCCCATGAGCTACTAGATACATCGGTCTCAACATCTCAACTCGATATCGAACGATATGCAAAATAAGATAGATAAAAATTTTAAAAAATACAATAAAATAAGTTTAAAATTTTAATAAAATAAAATGCTATGAAAATTAGAATTGTTCGAAGAATTTTTAATGTTGAAATTGAAAACAACCCAACTTTTTAATTACAAAACTCAAATAAAAAAATGGAAAGTTGCAATGAATACCACACATTAGCATTTAAAACAATAAAGTAACACATTACTACCATACAATTTATATCACATATATTAGCATTTAAAATAATAAGAGAATGCATTCCCCCCTGGCATTCAATTCCCGAATTCTCAAATCCACACCACGAAAAGAGAGAGAGAGGAGCACCCTAGTTTGGTAGAAGCAGAGGGCTTCCTTTGTGGCACACAACAAGCAGAGAGAGATGAGAGACCAACACCAGGATCGTCATCAATGGAGGACTTGGGAGCTGATATTTCTCACCAATCACCACAGTAACACTGCTAGCACGAAAGCACTACAATCCATCGATTGCGAGGTCAACAATGAAACGCCCTCAACCTCCTCTTCTTATACACCTCAAAGACAGTCAGGGGTTGGATTGAAAAAATTTTCAAAGGCTTCACCAGGGTCTTCCTCTTCATCACAGGTCTTCAATCATGGGTTGTGAAAACCTTTTCCTTTTGAAGAGAATCACTGATTTTTGATAGATTTCTCAATTTTAGTTGTTGTATCATGTTCTTTTGTTGTTATTTGGAAGGAAAATTTTGATTTTTGAGTTGAACTTAGGAATTTGTCTGCAACTCAGATGATCCACCCAAGTCAACTTAGAATCTCAACCAAGTCAACTCAAATCTCAACCGAGTCCATTGAGTTTAATCAATTTGTGGTAGAGTTTTTTTTTTAAGATGGTATCAGATATCGGACATAGCATGGAAAGTGTCTAGTCACACCGGAATCGTCCTATACTTTGAACCTTGATTAAGGGTAAAGGGAAGTTGAGTCATTTCATTAGATCCATGGAGAGCAAGGATGATCCAAGGTTTATTGTGTGCAATGAAGAAGACTCTTAAACCATGTCATGGCTTTGGAATTCTATGCAGTCAGAGATAAGCCACACATGGATGTTCCTCTCAACAACCAAGGAAATTTGGGAGTTGTGGGTCATACCTATTTAAGGGATGCAACCCAAATCTTTGAACTAAAGGTAAGGATTCACAACACCAAACAAGGTACTTTTTCCATAATTAAGTACTACAATGTTATTTAAAGTCTTTGGCTTAAATTTGGTTAGTATCAAAATTTAAGACTGAAGTATAGCATAGATGCAGCAATGCATCAGGAGTTCATTGAACAAGAGAGGGTGTATGATTTCTTAGTGGGTTTGAATGTGGAATTTTATCTAGGGTCCAAATTCTCAAAAAAGAGCCACTTCCATCTCTAAACAAAGCCTTTGCGATTGTTAAAGGAGAAGGAAGGAGAGATGTAATATTAGAAAAGGGAAGCATTGTGGATGGAATTGCTTTAGCCATCTCAAAACCAAGTGGAAATGAAGGAAATGCTACGGTGCAGACTCTAGCAAAAACAAAGGAAAGAAAACAAGTGACAAAGACTCTTTATGGTGCAACTATTGCAAGAAAAATAGGCACACAAGGGAGATTTGTTAGAAGCTTCATGGCAAGTCCCCCAAAATTCTTTTTGGGCAATTGGATAGAGGGGAAAACTCTGGCTATAAATCATAAGTCAACCTTACTGAAAATGGAGGAAAAAAATACAAGACGAAAGCTTTGACTGAGATATGGTTCTCAACACAAAGGAAATAAACAAATTTAAACAATTTCATTTCTAGGCTGGAAAAACCCGAGGGGTATGGTCATTTCACTTAAACAGGTAAGTATTCCCCTACCTTGAGTGTTCTAAAAATCACTTACCCAGATGATCAAGGGTCTTCAAGCCACATGACCATAGCTACATTTCAAGCCAAAAAAATCAAAAGATTAAAATTGTAATGGTACCTTAGTAATTGTGACTAGTCAAGGTGGATGTCTTCCTAACATCTTCTCCAACCTTAAGAAATGTCTTACACATTCCAAATCAATAAATTTATTGTCTATTCCCCAAATTACTAAGGGTCTAAATTGATCAGCAAAGCTTACACGATCTAAATGCTTTTTTCAAGACCTTATAGTTAAAGTGATTGGACATGCTAGAGAAGATGGGGGACTGTATCTCCTTGAAGATGAAAGTGGAACAACATGTCATACTCCTCATACCTACTTGTCAGAAAATACTACTATAATTGAGGAACAAGTTCAGTTATTCCATCTTCGTCTTGGTCATCCACATTTCTTATTGTTAAAAATATGATTGAAAAGCTAATGTTCAAAACTTCCATTGTGATGTTTATGAGCATGCTAAACATTACTGTGTATCTTTTCTTTTGGGTAATAAGAAAAGTTTTGTTCCATTTAGCTAGATGCATAGAGAGGCTTGGGACACACTAAAGTTCATAGCAACTATAGGGTAAACTGATTTGTTTTGTTTGTTGATGACTACACTTTGTTTACTTGATTATATATATATATATATATATATATATATTGACAAGTGTTTACTTGATTATATCTCATAAAGCAAAAATCCAAGGTTAGTACAATCTTTCCCTTTTTATCACAATTGGCAACAAACCAGTTTGATGCCAAAGCCCTAGCAATAAGGTCAAACAATGGAATAGAGTACTTCAATCAATACCTCTTTGCATCCAAAAAGAAGGAATCATTCACTATTCCTCTTGTAGTGATACTTCCTAACAAACCGTTATAGTTGAGCGCAAAATAAACATCTATTGAAGATCACTAAGTCTTTGATTTTTCAACTAAATGTTCCAAAATCATTTTGGGGAGAGGTTGTTCTAACTGCTACATATTCATAAATAGGATACCCTCTCTGATGGTTAACTATGTTAGCCCTATTAAAACACCTTTTAGAATCTATCCAAAATTTAATGGTTTCTATCAACTTTCTCAAAAATCTTTAGGGGCGTAGCCTTTGTACATATACATGCCCACCAAGAAAGAATCTTCACCCAAGAGCCCTTAAATGTATGTTTGTTGGCTACTCTCTTACAAAAAAGGGCTACAAGTGCTATCATCCAGCTTCTAAATGGTTTTTTTGTTCATAATTAATACATGTCTTGTTCCTAATAAAAACAAATGGGTTTTTTCTTTTTTTTCTTTTTTTTGGTTACTATGGATGTATCCTTCAATGAAAAACAACCTTTTTTTCCTAATCCTTATCTTCAAGGGGGGCTTTTTCAGAAGATAAGGAATTCTTTCCTACCTCACCTACTCTTCCTATCCTAGAGAACTCTACCAAAACTGTCCAACCTGAGAGGCCAAACTTTTCAGTTGTACTTACTCCAGAAATTACCTCAAAAACTGCCCCACAAAATGCCTCAGAAACTGCACCAATCATACCCAATTTCTCCACAGCAGCTACTCTAGAAAATACCTTAGAAAATGGCTGAGAAACTGTACTAGAAGCTGCCCCTGCGTTACCTACACAAAAACTCAGATTTGAATCCTATCAACCAAGGTCAAAGCAGGAGGATCTTCAAGTGCCACTCAAGGTCTTATCCAAGGAGGAAGCAGCTGGCCCTAAAAAATCCACATATTCCAGTCGTTCAACCAGAAAAAGGTACTAATTTTGTTGATCCTGATTCACCAAAAAAGAGTAATGGTTTTCTTAGCCTTAATGATCTCGATTTGCCCATTGCCCTCAAGAAAGAAAAAAGACAATGTACTCAGCACTCTTTTAGCCATTTTGTTTCCCTAGAAAAGCTATCACCTCTTTACCAAGCCTTTGTCTCAAAATTACATTCTATGCAAACACCAAAAACCGTCCGAGAGGCACTTAGAAATGACAATTGGAGAAAAGCAATTGATAGAAGAAATGAGTGCACTAGTAAAAAATAACCCATGGGAGGTTGTTGATCTTCCCATAGGAAAAAGCAATGTGTGTTGCAAATGGATGTTTACCACGAAGTTTAGGGTTGATGGCACACTAGAAAGATATAAAGTAACATAGTGGCAAAGGGGCACACTCAAAACTCATGGAATTGATTACCACAAACCTTTGCACATAAGGCAAAGATGAACACTATTCAGATTCTATTGTCCTTAGCTTCTAATCTTGATTAGTCATTACAACAACTAGATGTCAAGAAGCTATGAAATGGGAAGAACCTATGAAAGCCTAATGTGATAAGTAGTCAGCCATCAGTATTACACAATCCAGTGCAACATAATTGAACTAAGTGGAAGTGGAAAGATATTTTACAAAGAAAAACTTGAAAACCAGTTTATTTGTACTCCTTATATTCCTACCAAGGGTCAACTAACTGATATTCTAACAAAGGGGCTTCCTACTCAATCGTTCCAAACTATCTTAAGCAAGCTGGGAAAAATATCTATTCTTCAGCTTGACGGGGAGTGTTGGAAAATCTGCTACCTTGTATGGCAGATTACTGAAGATTCTTACAACTCATATGAGCCAATAGAGGAACATTGAATTTCCGTTATACAATTGTATCTAGAATTACTTAGGATTCTTTCCTTTCCTAGCATTCTTCACTTTCATAATCATAGCCTTTATTTCCTAGGCTATTTTTAGACAATTATGTTATATATATTCATGTGTTCCTATGCAATAAACAAAGAAAAAAATATTCTCACAAATATTTCTAGATCTGAACAAAAACAAAACTAAATGCATGAAATGAAGTTGCATGTAGAATGCAAAAATGTGTACACTATTAAGCATATATATGAATATCAATAAGCTTCTTAATATATTAAATTGTTACCTAAAACCATCATTTTCTTGCAGCAAACTACCACCTACTTATACCTCAGAAGTTGAACACAAACAAAGAAATACCACTACTACTTGAATAGATCTCAAGAATTGTGGACATGAGATCCTATCAAAGATCTTAACCTTCTCAAGGAGATTTCATGACCACAATTACAGACACTACAGCATTGTTCGCCAAAGTGATCCCAACCATTCCATCTTTCAACACAAGAAGTGGTAAAAGGATAATTAAGTGTATGTATTTGTATATTTGTCCAAATTCATGGTCATCAATGTAAGCAAACAGGTCTACATGTATTGATCTACACACTTGCTATGTAGACAGAAGTAGACCATAGAAATAATTTGAAGCTTTGGGTAGCTGTTACAAAGGCCTATTCTCCTAAAAGGGGATTGGGCAACGGGGGTGGAGCAGGTTGGATTGGCATTGAGGACAAGGGGGCGAGGGAGTAGGAGTAATTTTAGAGTCTAATAAAAAACTTCTGAAAAATAAAATAAAACAAAATGCTATTCTTGCAAGTGAACATGCAAGCAAGTTGTGTGTGTGTTAGAGAGAGAGAGAGAAAAAAAGAGCAAGCCAGCATATAACACGATAAAAGATAGGATACTTCCAACAGCAGTTCTATACTGAGGATCAAGGGCAGCATCTATCTCATCAAAAAGATAAAAAGGAGCAGGATCACATCGTTGTATGGCAAAGATTAGTGTCAGGGCTACTACTGTTTTTTGACCCCCTGACAATTGCTTCATTGACTGTGTCTCCCCTTGCCCAGTAAAAGAAACCTGCAATAATTAATGCCAGTTAAAAGGAGATTACATGGAACCAGAAAGGATTTAAGAATAAATTGACTGGTATTTGCTAGACAGTTTCAAAATTAACAAAATTCCTAATGTTCCTTGCCAATCATATCCAACAGAAAAAGCACTAAGAAGATGTTTATTGCATGCTTAACAGTTTAACATCCTCAAATATTTATTTATTTTCAAGAAATGAAATAAATGCCTCAACACAGGGGATACTTGCCTTCACTTTCACACCAATGTATTTTTCAACTCTTCCTTCCATGTCAGCTTCACGAGGCCCATCCTCATCATGGTCATCACCACCATGATCACCATCCTGTAGAAAGGAGACAAGTAATCATTTTAAAACTGAAACATTTAACAAACTAACGCATGTAAAATTTTAGAAAGGATCTCCATATATTCTTCATATTCTCAAACAAACCACAAAAAATATGAAGAGATAGAAACTGCTTAAAGTAATAGTACCATTGAACCAAGAAAACATAGAATATTCATTCCCTAAGCTGGTGAGGAAAACACGATTACTTTGGAAATGTAAATACAGATAAACAGTGATAGCCAAGCCTCAGAACATCACCAACACAACTTGATAGATAATACACGACTTTTATAGTAAGCAAAAAGGATGAAGATTAAAATACAAATTAAGAGAGGACAGAATGAGTACATAGAACTACTTTGATGTTTTTTGGAGGAATTTAACAATCCATTTTAGGAGAGTACATCACATAGAAACAGATTTGAACTCTTTTTTCTTAAAACAGATAATAATCATAATAATAAAATATAAAAAAAAAAATCAAGTAACAGGAGGGGAAAAAGGCAACCTGGAAATCCAGTAAGGAATTGGATAGTAGATTTCTTAATCTCCTAACCCATGAAAACCAAATCCCATAGATGTTCATTGCCATCTTTCAAAAACTTCAAGACATCAAAATAATCACCTTGGAATGAAAGAAAAAAAAAGAAAAAAGACAACATTCAACAGCACTAGTCCCTCCAACAAAAGAATTAGAAAAAGTGCAGGTAAGCTGCTGAATAGCACCTACCTAAGCAAATGATATGAGGCTGCTCATTATCAATGCATTTGAGTAAGTTGCTGAAACAGAACGTGAACACATGCATGTAACAATGAACTATGGCCAACATGTCATATTTCCATTGATATATTTGATATCCATATGTCTCACCATCAATATCAAAGTGTCTCAATATCTATTGAGATATTAAAAAACATACTGATATGAAACTATACACACTGAATTATTGATATGCTCAGGAATAGAATAAAAATGTTTAAACAAACATGTGATTTTCTTTCAATAAAATTGCAAAAACTTAATTCATACCAGCTCTAAACTAACTTTTTATTTTCTTAAATGATTTGTTGGAGTGCATGATGTAAATCATGGACCTAAATCTTAACAGTTTAAGCTTTTGAGAAAATTAATTGTCCGATATGATATAAATTGGTGGGAGGTCATGTGCTCAAACCCCACATGTTTATTTACTCCAATTTATTAAGCCCGCATTTAAGCTCAAAAGAAGGTTGTCAATGGTTTGTTTGCCTTGATCCTATGTGTAGCCATGTGCAAACACAAGGTTGCACTGAAGAAGGGTGTTGGGAGAGCTTGATATACATTGTAAACCAAAATCCTGATAACTTAAGCTTTTAGAAAAATTAATAATCCAACGCGATATCATTGGCATGTCTTCAAACCTCAACACATGTTTATTTACTCCATTTATCGAGCCCACGTAAGCTCAAAAGAAGGCCATCCACAGTTTGTTTGCCTATTTGTGTCTCTCCATGTGCAGATATGGGACTGGGTTGAGCATGAGGAAGGGTTTTGTAGAGCTTAATATGGATTGTGAGCTCAAATCATAACAATTTAAGCTTTTAGGAAAATCAATTGCACACCATGACCTCAAAGAAAATAAAAGGTTTTTATCATGAACATGAAATGAAATTATTATCATGATCAAAGAGAAATTGAAACATGCAAGATTTCCATGGTCAACATGAAATTAATAATTTGATTACTACTTACAGGAAACGAACTATTTGTCAGGATGTCATGACAAGCGACCACATACTGAATTTAAAACCATTAATTCTCAAACAAGATGTCTGTTGAGAGAGAGAGAAAGAAGAAAAACCTTAATTCTCATTTAATGTAATAATCTACTTACAATTGAGAAATATATATATATATACAAGGCTAGGAGTCCTAACTACCATACATGTATCCTATATTAACAAGGAAAGGTTATATACTATAAATACATTATATTCAACACTCCCCCTCAAGCTGGAGCATATACGTCATATGCACCAAGCTTGTTACAAATATATTTAATCCTAGGACCTCTGAGAGATTTAGTGAAGATGTCAGCTAGTTGATCATTTGAATTAACAAAACTTGTAGCAACACATCCTGATGCGATCTTCTCTCTAATGAAATGACAGTCAACTTCAATATGTTTGGTCCTTTCATGAAAGACTGGATTGGATGCAATATGTAATGCGGCCTGGTTATCACATATGAGTTTCATCTGTTCATCCTTTCCAAATCTCAACTCTAGAAGAAGATGTCTCAACCATATGAGTTCACATGTTGCCAAAGCCATAGCTCGATACTCGGCTTCAGCGCTAGATCTGGCCACTACATCTTGTTTCTTACTCTTCCAAGATATTAGATTACCTCCAATAAAAACACAGTACCCTGAAGTGGAACGTCTATCTGTGGGTGAGCCAGCCCAATCTGCATCTGTGTAACCAACAACCTGAGTATGACCTCTGTTCTCGTACAACACACCTTGGCCTGGTGTACTTTTGATATATCGAAGAATGCGGATTACAGCATCCCAATGGCTATCACATGGTGACTGTAGGAATTGACTAACAACACTCACAGGAAAAGAAATGTCTGGACGAGTAATGGTGAGATAGTTCAATTTACCTACGAGCCGTCGATATCTCCCGGGGTCTCCTAAAGGCTCCCCCTGTCCTGGTACAAGTTTGACATTCGGATCCATAGGTGTGTCTACCGGTTTACAGTCTAACATACCAGTTTCTTCCAGGATGTCTAAAGCATACTTCCTTTGGGAAAGGACCACAGCAGAACTGGATTGAGCTATCTCAATTCCCAAGAAATACTTGAGTTTCCCCAAGTCTTTGGTCTGAAAGTGGGTAAAAAGGTGTTGCTTTAGTTTCTGAATACCATCCTGATCACTGCCTGTAATGACGATGTCGTCCACATAAACAACCAGATAAATACACTGCCCCAAAGAGTTATGATGATAGAAAACTGAATGGTCTGCTGTACTGCGAAGCATGCCAAACTCTTGAACAACAGAACTAAAACGGCTAAACCATGCTCGAGGAGATTGTTTCAAGCCATATAGAGAACGGCGTAACCTGCATACTAAACCAGACTCCCCCTGAGCAACAAAACCAGGAGGTTGCTCCATATAAACTTCCTCGGCAAGATCACCATGAAGGAAGGCATTTTTAATATCCAATTGATAAAGAGGCCAAGAACACATGGCAGCCATGGAGAGAAGCAGACGAACAGAAGCAATCTTGGCAACCGGAGAGAATGTGTCACCATAATCAGAACCATAAACCTGAGTATAGCCTTTAGCAACTAAGCGGGCCTTAAGGCGATCAACCTGACCATCAGGACCAACCTTAACTGCGTAAACCCAACGACAACCAACGGTAGATTTACCCGAGGGTAAAACAACAAGATCCCAAGTGCCATTAGAGTGCAGAGCAGCCATTTCATCCACCATTGCCTGTCGCCAGCCTGGATGGGAAAGAGCTTCATGGGTGCTCTTTGGAAGAGAAACAGAGGATATAGCAGAAACAAAAGCAAAATAGGGTGAAGATAATCGATGATAACTCAAAAAATTGTAAATAGGATGAGGATTACGAGTAGAGCGAGTACCTTTCCGAACAGCAATGGGTAAGTCATTAGGAGAAGGCAGAGCCGGGGTAGGTGAAGCCGAAGGGATAGGAAGTGAGTCAGCAGGTGCCTCAGCAAAAGGGAGAGGAGCAACGACACGAGGGCGACGATGATAAACCTGAAGTGGCCGAGGAGGCATAGCATCAGGTGGGGAGACAATGGGAATAGGCAAGACTTCAGAAACAGGAAGAGACTCAGAAGTGGTGGAAAAGAATGGTGAGTCCTCAAAGAAGGTGACATCAGCGGAGATAAAGTATCGATGAGTCTCAAGGGAATAACAACGATAACCCTTCTGAAGTCTAGAGTATCCCAAGAAGAGACACTTCATGGCTTTGGCGGAAAGCTTGTCCTGTCCAGGAGTGAGAATATGAACAAAGCAAGTACAACCAAAGACACGAGGAGGAAGGAAATAAAGTGGTTGGTCAGGGAAGAGAAGGGAGTGAGGAATCTGATCATGTAAGACAGAGGAGGGCATACGATTAATCAAATAACAAGCGGTAAGAACAGCGTCCCCCCAAAAACGAAAAGGAACATTGCTATGGAGGAGAAGAGTACGAGCTGTCTCAACAAGATGTCGATTCTTGCGTTCAGCTACCCCATTTTGTTGAGGAGTATGAGCACAAGAAGACTGATGAAGAATCCCATGATGAGACATAAACGAAGTAAATGGGGCTGAAAAATATTCCCTGGCATTGTCACTGCGTAACACACGAATAGAAACATTGAACTGGGTTTGGATTTCAGCATAAAATTTCTGGAAAATAGAGAATAACTCAGCTCGATTTTTCATTAAAAATAACCAAGTACATCGAGAATAATCATCAATGAAAGTGACAAAATACTGAAATCCTAAAGTAGACGCAGTCCGACAAGGACCCCAAACATCAGTGTGGACAAGCTCAAAAGGAGACTTTGCCCGATTATTCAAACGCTTTGGGAACGAGACACGAGTATGTTTCCCAAGCTGACATGACTCACACGGAAGCGACGATAAAGTGGAAAAACGAGGGACCATCTTCTGGAACTTGGAGAGACTAGGGTGGCCCAGACGATTGTGAATGAGGAGAGGAGCATCAGTGGAAATGCAAACTGCAGGAGATGAATCCGAGGTGAGGTGATAGAGGCCTTGAGACTCACGTCCTATGCCAATCGTCTTCCCCGTACTCCGGTCCTGCAAGGTCACAAATTTATCAGAAAAGGTAATAGAGCAATTAAGAGTACGAGTGATTTTGCTGATTGAAATAAGATTAAAAGGACATTCAGGAGTATAAAGGACAGAAGTGAGAGGTAGAGAAGGCAGAGGAAGGGCCAAACCAATACCTTTAGCCACAGTTTGAGAACCATTAGCTAAGGTAACATTAGGTAAAGCAGAGGTAGTAGTAATAGAGGAGAAAAGATCCTTATTACCAGATAAGTGATCAGAAGCTCCAGAATCTAGAATCCAGGGTCCAAGAGAAGATGTGTGGGTAAGGCAGGCAGAGGCATTACCAGGCTGGGCAACAGAGGCAACAGAAGCCTGAGATGCGGAAGAGCTCGGAGCTTGAGGCAGCGGAGAATCAGAGGACTGGGCCACATGGGCAGTGCGAGGAGGTCGTCCATGTAACTGATAGCAACGATCGCGAGTGTGGCCAAGTTTATTGCAATAGGTGCAATGAGGACGTTGACCTCTACCTCGGGTACCACTACGGCCTCCTCGAGAGTTAGTTTGAGAAACTAACACAGAAGAATCTGAAGTGCTATCAAATGGCAAAGTCTGAGTGGAGGAGATACGGAGGAGGCGAGCAAACACATCTTCCAAGGACGGAACTGATGAACTACCAAGAATCTGATCGCGGACAGGCTCAAGATCCGGACGGAGGCCAATAAGAGTAAGAACCATGAAGAACTTGTCAAGCTGTGTTTGTTGAGCCCCAACATCAGGAGTAAGAGGCATCACAGTCAAGAACTCCTCCTTAAGAGAGGCAATCTGGCCAATATAAGTAGATAGATCCAAGTCCTGTTGGCTGAGATGGACAATTGCAGAAGCCACCTTATAAAGACGCTGGATATCATTCGTATATAATCCTTTGGCCTGAGTCCAAAATTTAAAACAAGTTTTGTAGGCCCGAAGATGATGAAGAATCTTGGGATCAACCGATTGCCATAATACACTACATAACTGTGCATCTATCTTCCTCCACTGTACGCGGTCAACCTCAGGGATATCTGCCTCCTGTGTAATCAAGTGATCCTCATATCCTTGACCCATAAACCAAAGTTCAACAGACGCAGACCAGGAAAGATAATTGTCACTGCCAACCAATTTCTCCGAAGTAATCATAGGAGATCCAGATATAACAGCGGAAAAAATGGAATTTTAGTAGTCATATCTACTTATCTGAAGAATGAAGTATGTTTGGATCGAAGAGAGCCCTAATACGGCTTCAGATTGCGGCGTGGCACCACCGAAAAAGGGAGACGGCCTCAGATCGCGGCGTGGTACCACCAGAAAGGTAGAAGAACACTTCCCAAGGCACGTGCAGGGGTTGGAGTGGAGAAAAAGTAGTCGGAGCTTCGCCGGAAAGGCTGTTTGGAGGGCCGACGGAGACAAAAATCCCCAAAAGAGGTATGTGCAGGGCTCGGATGGGAGAACCAGGGAGGTAGGGAGGCTGGTCGGCGTCAGGCGAAGCTGGAGGAGGAGGCGCGTCGCCGGAAAAGGCCTCACGCGCCCTCACGCGCCGGCGCGTGAGATTCAGTCGCCGGCCGGAAATTTGCGCGTGGACGGCGCGTGGATGGGATTTTGGTGCCGGTGCCTTCACAAAAGTTGTAGATCTCCTCCAGGCGCTCCTTCTGGTATAGTCGGTGTCGGAAAAATACGTCGCCGGAAAAGTCGCCGGAAAAGCTCGCCGGAAAATTCGCCGGAAAAGTTCGCCGGCGGTGAGTAGTTTCTGTCGACGATCCGAATGACCGGAAAGTATTGGAAGATGGGGAAGGTGACCGGAATGAAACACGGTCACCGGAAGGTTTCCCGGAGTTGATGACACGGGAAACAAGAAAGAATTAGGTTTTCTTCCTTGGCTCTGATACCATGTTGAGAGAGAGAGAAAGAAGAAAAACCTTAATTCTCATTTAATGTAATAATCTACTTACAATTGAGAAATATATATATATATACAAGGCTAGGAGTCCTAACTACCATACATGTATCCTATATTAACAAGGAAAGGTTATATACTATAAATACATTATATTCAACAATGTCCATGGTGCTTTTAATTTTTTTATTTTTTATCAGAAACAAAAAAAGTCATTGATATGAACTTTTAAGTACAAGCCAAGAATGAAAAACCCTTCCAAAAAATACTGATGATAATTAAAAAAAATACTGAAGATGATTAAAAAAATCCTTCGAAAAATACTTTATATGATTTTAAAAAAAATACTGACGAAGATTACAAAACAATCGAGAAGAAGACGAAGTTCTAAGTGCAAGCCAAAGACAAAAAAAATATAAAAAAAATAAAAAATAAAAATTGATAGGTAAATAAAGCAAATATATTAAAAGCGATTGGAAATGGTGCACAAAGTACACACAGAGTATACAAGTAGCAACCAAAAACAAACAAAAGAAAAGAGATACAACTAACACACACCCAAAAAGAAAGACAGCACCCTAAAGCCTAAAACAACAAGAAAATCAGACTTAACCAACAAAAGGGTGAGAACAACTGGAAAACCCTCACTATTTTCACCACCCCTTGTCCTTGCCGGCCAAACTAACACCAAGAAGACCGCCCCCTCTAAAAACACAACCTAGATGGTTATCACAAACCAACTCCCACCTGCTACTCAGGTTTTTCTCTTTTTGTTCGAACTGCTGTAATTAACTGAGCATTCCAAATTTCGAAGCTCCCTAACCACCCGCTACAAGCCAAGGACGAAAAGTCCTTCCAAAAAATGCTGAAGATGATTAAAAAAATAATGAGAAGAAGAACTAATCATCTTGGAAGAACCATATGTTTTTGTGGAGCAGACAAGCAACATATGTTTCTACTTTCTAATCAGAAATTGTACATTTTGAAATAACTAATCATCCTTCTTTGTATTTATCATCCACCAAAATGAATATCTTTGTTTCTGATAAAATAAATCACAAATATCCAGATTGGCCAGCTCAGTAGTAAAAAGAAATTATCAGAGCAGATAATGCAACATAATATATTCCAGCATCAAATAAGACAATCCCAAACCTTTTTCTTCATCATAACCAAAAACCCATGGCCACCTTGTACAAGTTCAGAGAATACTTCTCGAAAGTGCCTAGCAACACCTTTGAACGTCCGCTCTATCGATTCATCCTTCCGTTGATCCAGAACTGATATAAGTTCTCTAATTTTCTAAAAGAAAGGTTAAAAGACAACACAGCTTGAGATATAGTCTGATCTTAAGCTCAATTATAAGTTTACTGCATGATAGTTAATCAATAGATATTTCTTTGAAGTAATACCTCATCACCTGCATCCAATTCTGCTTGCCTTTTCTGGAGTTCTTCCCGCTGCTCTGTGAAATTTATATATTGATCAAGTGCTTTCTTGTTTACATGGCTGAACTGTTGGAGTTGCTCATTGCACTTGTGAAGCATTTTATGCAATTCTTTGATGCTCTTCCTTTTGTATCTGTTATTTGCAATAGAAGAAAAAACAAGTTAATCGGTAAACACGAAGAGATACAGAACTAATGCCATAGAAACATGCTTCAATCAACTAGCCAAGTATGTAACAACTACCAAGTAGGTCTGATGGCCAACAATAACAATACCATCATCCAAAAAATGTCAGAAGTAAATACTAACATATGCATGAACTAATAATGTAGAATCATTCACAAAGAATCTCAAAGTTATTTCAATATTCTTTCACCTTCCTTTTGTAATTTCTTTTCCACCTACCCAATTTAATACTTCATATTTAATTTCTGCACTGCTTAATCTTTTTTAATTATTCTACAAGAACAAGGCGAGACAAGGAAAAGTTGATGATAATATCATTCTTGCACTGACTTTGTAATATGGTATAACAGACTAACAAAAATTTCCTAGTACCCAACTGAGATAGAGCTTTCCCCTCCTGAATCAGGTTAGAAATCTTCTCAGCTCTATCTATGAAACAATGTCTGCTAATAACAGGAAAACAACCCTCTTCTCATTACTCACCCAACAACCTTTTTCACTTCCCCATATCATTGCTGGGCCTTCAATCAAAATCATATAACTATACACCAGCACAGTGAAATGATATCTCTCCAGTTCCGAACAAACTGGCACAACCTTAGGTAGTATCAAAGTTCTGTCTAGCATAATTGCGATTTTAAATCTAGTAACACACTAACACGTCCAATTAAATATCAATATAACTTAGTTTTCCAACATCTATGCAAAGCTAAAGCATGATCCTTGAAAATTCCCAAAACAAAAGAGCCCATCAAAGGCAAAAACTCACTATTAAGAGTTTTCTTTGTTTCCTTCTCTCTCTCTTTTTTTTACTGATTGGGGTGGGGGCAGCGGTGATATGCGTACAAACAAATGAAAGAAAAAGGAATACTCCTTAAATAGACACAGGATATTTTTGGTCAAACAGTTGAAAGTCCATTTCTCCCCCTCTTCCCCTCATTCTCTGATATCTAAACTCACTTGTTATTATTTACTTGTTATTTTCTTAATAATATTATTTATTATTTTATTGAAAATAATGCAAAGAAAACTAATAGTGGTTTATTACTTTTATTGAATTGTTAAAATGTCTTTAAATGTTAAAACTTGAGTTTGGAAGTTGTCATTTATGTTGAATTAATAAATAATGACACTTACATTTTATTGCTTTAAGACATATTTCTATTTTTACCTCTTATCATGGTTTATGATTTATATTTGATAGGTTTGAAATTGTTGTTTTATTTATTGGAAAACTTCATTCTCAACTGTTTATTCATAAATTTGAAAATGGAAACATTTTGTCTATAATATGGGCTTTCTATAGTACGGGTAAGGAAGAAAATTGATAGGCTAAAGGGTTAACCACCAAGAAAATTGATAGGCTAAAGGGTTAACCACCAAGAAAATTGATAATCCATGGAGATCAAAGTTGCCAACCAGCCTCATGTAGGTTGAGAGTTTTCAATCCAACCTTAGGTTTTAGTGTGGGTCGGAAATATCGATATACAAGTTTGGTGTCGTTTAGCCTTCTAACATGCTCGAGTTGCAAACCCAATTGAGTTAAGTTGGTTAAAGTTCAAACACTTTTCACCCAACCTTTTGTTGCCAATTAATTGGCATAAACCTTGAAGGCACTTTCCAGCTTATTAGGTTGTGAAGTCCTTGGTGTTGTTCGAAGATCGTACCCATTAAGACTCAAACACCAGTTTCACCTCTATTTGCCCAATATAATTGGCACAAGTACACATACATTTTCTATGGAACACAACAATAAAAATAAAATAAATAAATAAATAATAAAATAAAATAATCAGTTTCACGGCATAAGTAACAAGCTAGGCATCAATATATCACAAATTTTTAAGTAGTGCTAAACATAAAGTCATATTATTCCAATACAAGGATATCTAGATGTTTCAATTAAACAGTATGTAGCACACATAAAGGGAGAGACTTGATTGTTTGTGTGTGGCCTTATTTTATTACTCTCCACTCTTTCTCTTCTCACTGTTCTTTGTCCTTCTCACTAATATTTCCTTCATCCTATACCTCATGGCACTAGCAATGCTTAGGAATTGGTCAAGTCTAAAATTTTAATTCCTCTACCAGCTAAGATGCTATCAAGTATTAATCACTCTCCTTTCTGAAGAGAGAGAGAGAGAGAGATCAGGTCAGTTGATGATAACAATACAGATTGAAAGCAATAAAGTTGTCAAAGGAGAGGATCTCTACATATAATGTGTTATTTCTCATAGTTGCATACATGCCGACCCACACTAAGTCACATGCAATAAATATGAAATCTAAATACAAAATAAAATTGATATGGTTCAGACCTTAGATATTTATCAGCAAATATGAGAATGAACTGAAAAAAGTGCAACATAAATAAGGAGTCAAGTTCAGAAAGATGTAATACGTGTCAAAAGCATCTGAGGATAGTGGACCCAATTCTCTGATTTTCTTTGAGTAATCTTCTTGTTTAGCAAGAAGAAGATTTCTTTTACTTAATAATTGCTCTAGTTCTTTTGCTTCATCCTGGAGCGTCCTCTCATAGTTGTCTTCCAAACTCTGTATTCAAAATAAATAAATAAAAAATAAAAAGAAGAAAAACATCATCTTAGCACCAGCAATAGACACCAATTACCAACTGCATTCACAACAAATTATCTTACCACCAGCAGTAAAGAACAATGACTAGAACAGTAGCCCATATAAGAGGATTACCTTTAACTTATTTTTTTCATCTTTGATCTTCCTCAGTTGCTTTGTTCGTTCATCTATATTTTCAGAAACTCCTGCAAAAAAAAATGACCCCATTTAAACATGAGATCATGAATTATAACCTTCAACTTAGAAATTATGGAGATGCAGCTCAGTAGTCTCACTTTTGAGCCGCTGCGTCAAATCTTCAACCAACAACTTAGCCTCCTTTAGTTCTTGCCTCTTCAACTCAGCTTCCCCACTCCAAATGTCAGTCTCTGCAGAAGATATTATAGCCTCTAATTCTAGCTTCCGTCTAACAAGGTTGGTGGTTAGATTGGTCTCAAGCTCTGCTTTTCTTGTTTCAATCTATAAAATGAAAAGCATACACAAATAAAAATAGAAAGGTGCATATGGTGTAAGCTCACATAAACTCCAATAGGGTTCGTTTAGTTAACCTCTATGCGATCCGTTCTGCATGTGATAAGCTGATCTTTCAGGTCTGTTATTTCAGGATTCAATCGTGATAACAGATCTTTTTCTTCCGGTGTTAAGTGATCAATGAGATCCGTACCCATTTCAGCCTGTTTCATAGCCATACTGGCTTTGAGCTGCTCAATTTGAGTCCGAACATCTGCAAGCAACTTTTCCTACAATGCAAACCAAAAAAGAATTAAAAAGAAAAGGAAAAGGATAAATGGGAAAAAAAAAGAAGTATAAGCCAGCAGAACAGTGAAGCTTCTAAAAAAATAAGATAAAATAAAATATATATATATATATATATATATAAATAAAAAAATAAAAAAGAGAGAGAACAAAGAAATGCACCCCATGTTGAGGAACAAATGTAAAATTGAGCATGCAAGATACCTTCTTTTGAAGAGCTTTATAAATGGACTCTTTCTGCTTATTAGCATTAAGAATGTCCTGCTTTAGCTGCTCCAATTCTGATCTGTCATGAGCCTGCTTGGCATCAATTTTCTGCTGCTCAGTGACTAGCTCTGTAATTTTTTGATCTATCTGTGGGCACAATTAAGCAAAAAACAAAAACACAAAAATTTGACAAGAAGAATGCTCCAAGAACTTTAGGAACGGGATAAACCCAAGCCCAGACACAGACGACATTAACATACAAGCGATAAGAGTGATTTAGAAGTTCAGCTTTGAGTTTTATAATGACTACTCATTCCAACTGATCTTAGTTATGAGTTTGCTCAATGATGTTAACATAATAACCATAGATGACTCTTAATGCACACCTCCCTCTCTCTTTCACACACACACACACCCCTGAAGTCAGAGCTATTGCATGGATACTGACATATAACAACAAGAAGCTCCCAGGTTAGAAAACCTATACAGCTTCCATCCTTGACATATCTTCTTTTGATCTTTGTAGAGGTTGTTTGCATCAATTGGGATTTTTTTACCTACCCTGAAGGATATAGTCCAATGGTTATTTCCTTAGAGCTTTAACAAGACAGTTAGATGCAGTGTTCTTTGGAAGTGTACTTTTCCAGCTTCTCCTTAGATGATTTTAGTGAAAAGTGAATGATGTTTCAAAGAAAATATTAGATGATAGTAGAAATGTGGGATGATTAATGGTTGGATGAGTTGTTATTTGGACTTTTTCCATGCCAACTGGGATCAAGGTGGACATAAAATCCAAAATGCTGAGGAAGGAGGGTTTGTTTTGTGAGCATTTCTTTGAGAAATAGGCCCCTTTTAGGGAAGTGGCTGTGGTGGTTCTCTAGGGAGTGCACTGCTTTTTGGCACAAGGTTATCTTGAGCATCTATAGAAAGTATCCAAATGGTTGAGATGCAAACATTTTAGTTAGGTGGTCACATTGTAGTCCTTGGAAGGCCATTTCTCAGGTCTTCAATGATTTCTCTAATCATGCTAATTTTGTAGTGGGAAATGGAACAAAAATTTGATTATGAGAAGACTTGTAGAAGGGGAATCAACCTTTGGTTTTGAGTGGTAATCTTGTTCTTTTGCCTTTCCTTTTTGTTTGTTGAGCTTTGTTTTATCATAATTTTGCTTTCCTTATTTGAGGAGGAACTCCCATCTTTCTCTGTATTCTATGTAAATCTCTTTTAGGTAATACTATTTCTTGTTTCTTGTAATTGAAAAAAAAAAAGACTCGCAATGGAAAATCCACACTTGTTCTTAAGGAAATATATTCCCTAGATTTTATCAAAACTTACCCAGCCAGAAACTGCAACATGTATTTATCAAAAAGAAAAAACGAAAAACAAGAAAGTTTTGGCAACAAGTCTTGCATAACATGAAATTCATTAGCTTAAAGGATATCTTGAAGCTTAAACCTAACTTTCTCCAGCTCATCTTCCTTCATGTTGATGGACTTTGTGTTCTGCCTAATTATATTCATAAATTTCAGTTTTGAGCGCCTATAATCGTAAAATCCCCCAGTCATTCCACCTTTCTTGCTTACTTGATCACCTGTTATAAAGACAATGAACAAATTGTGAAGCTCTTAGACACCCAGATGTAATTTTCAAGCAACAAATAATACAGTAATTGGTTCTGTGCCAACCTTCTAAGGTTATACAATCTAAACCATCAGTACGAGCAACCCTTGTAGCGACATCCAAATCCCGGCAAATCACTGTTCTGGCAAATACCTAGGAACCAGAATAGGAAATATTTACTAATTAAGCCCATGAAGGATGGACAGTATGCTTTGCATAATTACAGTTCAAAACTCAACGATGACCCAGACTTCGAAAATAGAAATAAAATGAGAGTAAGAGAACAGAATAAGATAAAACATCAAAATAACTAATCAATTGAGGATAAAGATTGCAAATCACTCAATAAGACATACTCATAAAATCTATATGTATGTCATGAACAGAGTAGATCAAAGTAGAAGCACCTGAAAAAGGAGGCAGTGAAGTACACATGAAGTATACAAGTAGCATGCACACAGGCTAACAAAAAGAAAGAAGGAGAAACAAAAACAACCTTCCTCTCCTTATAAAGAACTCATCCAATCTACAAAGCATACCCTGGTCACAGCTAAAGCATTTATGTACAATCAAACCCACTCCAAAAGGATACTCATAAGGAGGACTTAATTGTTTCATCTAACTGTTCTGCATCTTCAAAAGCCCTCCTATTCCTTTCATTCTAAACAAGCACAAGGGAGCAGCCCTCCAAGCTTTCTTCCTCTTCTTCCATATGATCTCTCTATCTCCCAAATTTTTTCTCTTTCTTTGCACAATTTGATATTATTTTCAACCTCTACAAGCTCATTAGAAAATTCATCAATGTATCCTTATATCTATCTATATACTTCTCATAATTATTTTTTATCATACAAAATTGCCAACAAGAATTTGGTTCTTTTTATGAACTTGATATTGATGAATCCATGGATCTAGAAATTCATTTCAGACAATAGGGGATCTGAAGTTAATCCTCTCATACCTAATTGGTGTACCTGAGATGCATTTCCTCTAGCTCCTGTGAAAGACATTATGTGGACTGGATTTAAGGGTCAGTCATCCTAAAATTAGTATTCATTTCCTGTCACAAATATTCACTTTAAGCATATCATATCTCAAGATTGGTCTAATTTTCCTACCACATGCATGCTCCCATACTTCCAATTGAATGAATGTGAGTAAAGGATCCATGAATGAAGATAGAAAAGTAGAGTTCTAATCATAACTAAATCTTCAATTCCAAGTTTGTAGGGGGGAGATTGAAGCAATCTAGCTATATACATGTGGGGTAGAAACCCCAACACACAACAAGTATATAAATTCCACTATAACGCAAAAAACAACAAAACAAAGATAAAACGCCTTACACTAGCCCAACCCCTCTCCAAACAGCCAATGAACTCTAAGAAAAACTAGAACCCTCCAAGGAATGCCTGAAGCACTGAAACAAAGATTTGAGGAAATACTCTTCCAAAGTTCTATTACCAAGTGACAAGATGAGGCACTCATCTAAAAACAATATACAGCCCTGAAACCTAATGAGAAACATACAAAATAAGTTGAACATGAGGATGCCATATTAGACTAGATTGTATCCTTTAATTTGTTTTTCCTTTTAATTTCTTTTACGCTTGAGGCGTTAAAATTTTCTGAAGAACAAAAGGTTTTTCAGCAGTCATCATTATGTTTAAAAATGCCATCTCAAAATCTAAAAACAATTGAATCTAGTATTATTAATGAGGCCAAAACCAAGAAAGTGGGTTCTTGGAAGCCGTCTGACACACAAAAAGGACCTAGCTTACGGCCTCTTGAGTAGAAGTCAACTTCAAGAGGACTCCAAGATCCACCAATAAAGTGGATTTCCTAGCAGAAAGGGGTCATAATTGTTTAGGTTCCTTCTCTCTTTTTCTCTTTCTTGAAGTACAGCCTTCTCTGTTGTACTAGTCTTTTTCCCCCATTTTTATCAAGAAAAAGAAACCAAAAAAACAGACCAATTAAGTCTTGAGGTGAAGAATGAAAAGTACAAACAATAAATCTTTTCTTGAATCAAGAGCACAGCATGAACAGGAACAGGAAAAATACCAACAGAAAACCAGCAAAGAGACGTAATTAATAAACTTATTGGCTATCTTTGTGGCCTCAACCAAAGAAACTCATCATAAAGAACAATTTTAGAGATCATCTACATGTAAATTGACACTTTTAGAGGAAAACCACGAGTAAATTGCAGAAAAATTGATGTAACTCAAACATTGATCTGAAATATAATCTCATGTTCCAAGAGAAAACAGGAGCACAACAAAGGCAAACCTGGGCAAAAGCTGGAGTATAATTAGGTGAGAATTCAATTTCTTCAATAAAGGTATCACATCAGAGCTCTGCGGATAAGCCACATGTGGAGCCTTCACCCTATTCAGTGGTATAAAAGTAACCCGTCCACCTTTCAATGCATTAAGGTGCCTAATTATCTGGGTTGATACTTCATCAGTTTCAACCACCACATGGAATAAGCTGCACAAAGAGCCATGAGAAATTCAAGCATTGAATGCACATAGAATTAGAAGTCAACAATTTACCAGCTGAGGTGGCTTGTCAGAAAGATATCCTAATAATGCAGAATTGGGACAGGACAACAATGAACTGTAGTACTACCTGTTTCCAGCAGTAACTTCAACAGCAGTGAAAAATTTTTCATCACAGTCAAGTAACTCAAAAATTGGACCAAAGACTCCATGAATTTCGAACTCTCTGCATATCCTCCGAACAGAATTCAGTCCTCTCCTAATATCCTGGGTGTATTAATAAATTTTAGAAAGAAATGGAAACAAGACAACAGATATCTAGCAGAAGTTCTTTAAGAAAGAATGTTTAATAGTGCATCAAGCCAATGGAAGAAAAAAAAAAGGCGAAAGAAAGAAAGAATACTCAAGCAGTCATGATTAGAGCCTTGAGAAAATACCAATATCAACTGCCACCACAATAATGAACACAAAAACAATTCATTGTAGGAACAATAAATTACTTGACTAAAAGAATTACTAAAAAAATAGCATAAGAGGAGAACATAAATCAGCCTATCCAACAGAATTAACCCAACAAGATGACTCCCTCCATCACTCTTTTTCTCATGAGATTTTTCGTTGTATCATTCTCCTCATTACTCATAACATACACACTAAAACCTTAATAACAAACGTATCAATAGTACTGCAGCACACATCACTTATAACATGGAATGAAAACCCCTAGCTAGACAGATCATCATCAAGGTTCACTCACGGATATTGACAACCTTATTCTGCAAATCAAAACCTGATACAAGTCAAGGAAGAATCACTCACACCAGGAGTTGCATGGTCAAGACTCTTTTCGGCTTTTACAACTTCTGTCTTTAGCTTATCAATTTCAGCAGAGAGTTCACTTTCTTTCCCCCATAAGGACCTAAACAAAGAAACACTCTTGATCATATTCACATCCTTTGCATCAACTATTCCTAAAAGAAAATTACAAAATAATTTTTGTCTTTTCACGATAGACCACAAAGTTACAAAATCATACTTCCGCTCATCCTGCAGCTTGTCTCTCTGTGCCTTGTAATCGTTGAAACCATCACGAGACTGAGAGATGAGTGATTGTAACAATTCAATTTCCTTCTTGCGACTATCAATGTAGATATCTCTTTCTTTCAACTCAGCGTTGAGTTGATGAATTTCATCCTGGAGTTTTTTCTCCTGAAACGTGCAAAAGTAGGAGAGTTATTATACAAAGGAAAAATCAATAGAGCGATATGATATATTTAGAAAAAGACTTAACCACCCCAGACAAAAGATACAAGAAATTTATGCACAAGAAAGCTCCACTGTAGAATAAAAACTGTGGGGTAAGTAGAGAGACAAATAACTCAGTAACATGTATATCTGATTCTGACTGCTGGTTGTCCCCAACAGCACCAAGCAATCCACTAAAGACATAAAAGAGACCTAAAAGGATCAAGGAATGCACTAAGAAAAGACCAGCTACCATGAAGGTGAGCCATCAATAGGTTGATCTGGTCAAAATGCAACGAAAGATATAACATAAGAAAGGGCACACTATGCACCACTGAGAACAACAGATGAAACAGTTTCAAGAGTTCCAATCAATGAATGACTTCATGCAAACAAGAACCAGACACAAGCAGATACTAAGGGAGTAAGGATGGACCTATGGAAGAAAATGCTGGCTGCCACAAGCAGCCACCTATGTGAAATAGCTGCAATGCAACAAAGAGTTTAGTGAAACTGTGTTGTTCCAAGCCCTGCACCAACTTGTGCAAATGTCACCCAATGTTTAACCATTGCAGTTCACTCAATAACTCCATTCATTAAAGACAACAGTGCAGGAGGTGGGAAACGACATGTTCAAAAAAGAGAGAGAAAATACATTTGCACAATGGAAATGAATACATGCATCTGACACCAAGCAGTCAAGATCAAGGCTCCATTCGGTGAAGTAGTTCAGCATTGATCCAAATCACCCTTTAAAAAAAAGGCAACACCTTCTAATTACAACCCAAAATTTTCAGCCTACTACAATTAGATAGAATATGTTGTAATTATCTTGAATTATAGCTTGACAACAAAGATAACCAATTTATCATGTAAATGGTGCAATTTGATCTGATCTTCCCAGTCAGTGAGATTACAGCTGAAAAAGAGAAGAATAAATGAAAATAAGCAATATAAGTGAGCTTAACCATTAACTCACAAATGTTTCCTACTTCAAGTCTCATTTGAATCTCAATCACTTGAACCATTTCTTTGATTAGCATCTCTACAAGTGTGACTTTAGGGTGGGACAAAAATACTTAATTCCCTATTGTGTCTTGACCAAGTAGGATGAAAAAATGGTGTTTGTATCCATGTATCATATACCTAGATACAACAATATTACATTAAAATGAAAAATCAATAAGAACGGTTAGCTGAATCATTTACAAGAACAAATCAATAAGAACAGTTAGCTGAATCATTTATAAAACCAAGACAAAATAAGTGTTTCATCCATGTAATATATACCAGCACAAACATTAAGGTGAAAGTGAGACTCTAGATTCTTACAACAAATCATTGAGAATAGTTACCTGAACCATATTCGAAGAACGAACTCGTTCAAGATCATCAATTTCCTTTTGAAGCCATTTATCACGTGCAGCTTTGCTAGAAAATTGAGTAGCTCGACCTTGTTTTGATAAAGAATGCTAAGCTGCTTTTCACGCTCCATTATTCTATTTGTCATAGGGAATATTCACACATAAATATAGTATAAAAGCAACCCAAAGCTTTGTCCAAATCACATACTAAATGCAATTCTTTTAGGCATATGCACTCTACAAATAATAAAGAGAAAGAATATAACAATAAAATGCCACTATGCCAAAGTTCAATGAAGGGATTAGGTAGCACAATGTCATAGGATGCTTCAAATGAGCCTCCTCATGGGTTTATATAGAGCCCAGGAAGCTTCTGGAGACTCCTGGAGCCATCTACACTAAGCCATTGGAGGGAAGAGTGTGGAAAGTTCTAGAGATGCCTAGAGATGTCCACACATCTCTACACTATAGTGGAAGGCATGAGAGGAATCCAAGGCTTTCTAGAGAATTCTAGAGATCTCTTGTACATAGGGTTGTACATAGAATTGTGTAGGGTATTCTAGAATCTTCTTGATTTGTAAGGAACCCTCCAAGGTTCTAGAGAGTTCCATTGGTACCTATAAATAGGTGAGGGCCTCATTTGGCCAAGGCACCACCCAAATCACTTCCTAACCAAGCAAGTGAGTTCCCAAAAGCACTTGTAAAGGCTTCCTTAAGTAATAACAACTTCCATTCTTTAAGAGTTGCCTACTACGCCTTCTAAAGCTTCCAAATTGTGAGCGTCTTAGCCTAACAAGCTAAGCATTGAGAGTAAGGCTGACTTAGCAAGATCAAGGGTCTTGACTTGTCTAAGTGCCGCACGAGCTTAGGAAAAGACTAAGTCCATGACAACAAGCTAAGAACAGAAGAAAATTGTTGACAATTGCAGAAACTGTAATTCTTTGCTTAATTGGCATCACAAAAGATGTGAAGCCAATTTTGGATGGCACAACCAACAATGTGGCAACTGCACCTGTGCAGAAACATAGATTCGATATCGCACCCAGTGTAAATGAAAGTGTGTTCCAGCTGGAATTAGAGGCCCATTAGCACACAACTCAATGCAAAGTCGTATCCCAACTACTAGGGTTAGGGCTAAATGAATCCCTTCTATCCATTCCAGGCAAAAACTAGGATAGGATACTAAGATATCTTTACAGAGTGAAAAAAAATATATATTAACAAAGAAAAGATGTGCACTGTTAAAAACCTGAAATGAAGTATATAAACATGCCTTTTAAAATTGTTCAAGTGGTAAATGTTCAGCAAACATACCCTTTAGATATCTCCTTCTCCTCTATGACTTTCTCATCGTACAAAGGAGTAATTTTGTGAAGCTCCTCTGTTGAGTCTTGAATTTCTCTCTGTAGAATCTCAAGCTGTTTTGCTGCATCCTCCTGGAATCATGAAAATACAAATGCAGCACCATTCTCTTAAAACTTTTCTTCTCTTAAAACTTTTTGTTATAAAGTATTAACTGGACTTTATTAGAAGAATACCTTGGCCTTAATATTCACAGACATTTTTTCTCGTAGATCTTTATCATCAAGTTCAAGCTGTGTGCGCTTCTGTAGTGCCTCAGATCGCTGCTTGTCAATTGATTCTTTCTCTTTGTTTAAACCTTGAACATCTTTTGTTAGATCTTTATATGTCTTATCCAAGTCCTTAGACTTTTCATGGGCTTCCAGAACACTGTTATACATCCTTGTGGACGTTTCAGAAACTTTGGTTCGAGCCTCTTCAACCTGAATTAAGGGAAAAAACATAGATACAAACATCAAGATATTTCCGCCATATAAAACAATCAACAAGAGCAGTGCTCGGTTAGAGCTTAGGCACAGTAAAGACTCAAAGCATTTACAAAGAAACAATAAGTTAAATCCACAAAAATTTGCTCACAAACCATATTGCAATTCAAAAATTTTTTTAAATAAATAAAATAAAATAAAATAATTTTTGCACTCCAAGCAAAGAGTAAGCAAGATAAGATCAAGAGCAGGTCGCAGCTCATAAGCAATTGATGCAATTTAACAAAGGAACCCATACAACTGATTTACTAAAGTAAGGCGATGCAAAGCAAGAATACTGAAGAAAAACATTTTTCTTCCCAAGGGAGTCTAAATTGTATAGAAGTAAAATTTTATTCATCATAAAGAGTCAATACTGAAATAAAAATTAGAAACATACCAATACATATAAATAAATATACACATTTATCTAATCATTATATAAAAAGAACTTCATTCACAGTAAAGAAAGTTACAAGGATGGATTATCCTCCAAACCAAAATAAATACAGAGATATAAAACAGGAAGAACCCCCAAAAATCCAACAAGAGAATCCAAGTAAAGTAAAATCAACTCAAACAGGGCAAAACTTCTCAACAAAATTCCCTGTGCCAAAATTCCATTTTTAGCCAACTTTTCAGATAAGGAATTGGAAGAAATTAAAATGTACAAGTGGGGTTAATTTGGTAAATGCCATGGATGTTTAGAAAACTAAGGAGCCTAAATCAGAATAGGTCAAGGTGTTTGGAAAAAAATATATATATATACATCCTTACAATTGAATGGAAGATCTCTCGTATGCTCATATATATAGATCTATATGAGATTTTAGTTTAGCTCGTATATATAGATCGATATGAGATTTTAGTTTAATCTTTAAGTTTTCAGATTTTTATTTACCAAATTTTTTCCTGTAGAACTCTTGACTTTCCATTATTTCAAAAATCTTCCTCCCTTTAAATTCCCAATGTTGCTGACTATCCTCATCCTAAAACACCATCCTCTTAATTAGAATGATTATCTACTTTTAACAAGGGTAACAAACATTGTCAATTACTTATTATTTCCATGTGTTTTCAGTGTTTTGTTAATTGCGAGAACATTTTTTTTAAACAACAAAGAACATCTATTTATTGTTCTCTGATATCAACCTGATCTTTAACTCTTGCTTTCTAAAAACATAAAACAAATTTTTTGAAGTTTTCTTTTTTTTTTTTTCCCTACTGGGCCATAAGGACTTTATTCAAAGTGCATAATAAAAAGGGATCACCCTATGTACATAGAAAGTATATAATGAATGCCTAAGGCATTAGCAACACGTTAAACCCCTACCTAAATAGTCAACTAGATTTAGAAAGGATACAATGTTACACTTAAAACCATATCAGACAAGATAGCAGAGTGCGTCCAGAGAGATTTTTCTATTTTAGTTCCCAGCTCTCTACATCCTCAAAATCAAGATTTAAAATGTCGAGAAATATCAGCGATTTTTCGCCAAAATATCGGGTATCAGCACCCCTCGACACGATATGGACATCAATAGCTCGGTTGAAGGATTTTTCGTTATTTTCCCTCCTTAATCGTCGATCTATAGGTGATATTTCTGATATATTTCAGCCCTCAAGCAATAAGTCAGCAGTCCTCTTTCGGTCAAAACTCTTTTTTGGGTTACTGGGCCAGAAATCAACCCATGGAACTGGGGCCAATTCCACTCCATGCGCCTGTGCTCACTGTCAGCTGCAAAGGCCATTAAATATGGCATTGCCTTTTCTCCCACTTCTGATGTGGGATTGCTTAAGGCTAAATAGAAAGAACACCTAAATATGCAACTATTGGTTTCGAACCAGTGACCTTAATAAGATTGAAGTGAACCATCCCTACCATTAGACCAATTGTACTTTGTTGATATCAATTCAAAGAAAAGAAACATCTACGCATATACTGATATTTTATATACTATATATTATGAATTAATTAAAATAAAATTATTATAAATAAACTAATTTTAATTATTTTATTATATATTTTCTATAATAATTTAATACAAACTAATATAAATTTATAAATAAAATTGTCAACATTTTTAAATAAAAAATACTTATCTATCATTTTTTATTTTATATTCTTCAATGTATATCAATTTTTTTGTTAAAGCAATTCAATATATGTATTATTATTTTTCTATCATTTTTTAGTTTTTTCCAATATTTCTATGAATTTCTTTATCAATTTTTGTCATACAAGTATTTTGTGTCAAAACATCTACCGATATTTCCCGATATATCCGTAAAATCAAGTTACCGACATATCCGTTAAAACCAATACTTTCACCCTTGCTCAAAACAGCTTGTATTATGATCTCTTTCCAGATGAAGAAAAAGGGATAAGAGGGATAATCCACTAAAACCTCTTGCACTCTCCCACAAAATTTTCATGTGATCCTAACAACTCCTTGATTGAACTAAGTATCACCCACATCACACTAAAAAGAGAGAATACTATGATAAACTATGCACTATCATACAATAATGAGAATGAGGTTTGTCAATTCTTCACTTGCTTGCACATTAAACACCAACTCATAATCGCCCAATACCACCTTTCAAGCTAATCCAAAGTAAGGATTTCCACCCAAGCGAAGAAACTAACCTTAAAAGGTGCCCAAGGAACTCAAACTTCCTTGGCAGGAAAAAAGCCTTGCACCCTTAGATTCAAAAGGCTATGGAAAGATTTCACCACAAAATTGTCATTTCTATTTAGACTCTATCCCAACCTATGAACACAACCACCCATAACCACCACAGACTAGCCTATAAAGAAGAACTTGCCCTAATCCCAACTCCATATCCAAAAAAAATCTCCCAAAATGGGTAAACTAGTGGCCATGGTCACCTCCCCCTGCCAAAAATCAACTACCTAAGCATCACAACAAGAGAAAATACCAAAAACAAAACTGGAAAAGATTCCTTCAACAAGCAATCCCCATTCCAAGAATGAAACCAAAACGTTGTTTGAGATCTATCACCAACAATAATGCTTGTACAATCTTGCAATGCTTCTCAACCTTTTCATATAGCCTTCCAGAGACTGACGTCATACCCTTCCCTTCCTACCTTTGGTACTAAACCCCCTCCACCTTCCCATATTTTCTTTTGATGACTCTTCTCTACATCAAATCCCATTCTTTTGCATACCTTGAAGCTTTATTGAGCTCTAAAAGCCTTCTGATTCCCAAGCCTCATTCACTTTTCTCCAAGCAAACAATTGACTATCCGGTCAAATGACACTTTTTCCTCCCAGTTACTGCTTCTCTGAAATAAATTCCTCTGAATCTTCTCCAATCTAGTGTTAACTCCAAGCAAGATCAAAAGCACTGACATAAAGTAAATCGAGAGGCTAGAAAATGCGCTTTTGATCAAAGTCAGTCTCCACCCTTGGAAAAAAAATTCCCTTTTCCAACAAGCTACTAAATCCTCCCGGAGAAAAGTGAGCTGATTCCGGTTGGTAGAGTCAAGAATGTGGATGAGTTGGCTGATGAGTTTGGTTACAGGGTGGGAAAACTCCCTTCCACTTATCTAGGGATGTCGTTAGGTGCTCCGTTTAAAAGTGTTGCAATGTGGGATGGAATAGAAGAAAGATTCAGAAAGAAATTGGCTATGTGGAAACGTCAGTACATTTCAAAAGGGGGGAGGATTACTCTAGTGCACACAATACCTTGTCAAATTTACCGATTTATTTTATGTCTATTTTCCAGATGCCTAGAGTGGTTAGAATCAGATTGGAGAAGATTCAAAGGGACTTTTTGTGGGGTGGCGGGGCTCTTGAGCAAAAACCACACTTAGTAAGATGGTCAATTGTGTGTTTAGACAAAAGAAATGGAGGGTTGGGGGTTAAGAGTCTTGGGGCCTTCAATAGGGCTCTCCTTGGCAAATGGGCTTGGCGCTTTGCAAATGAAAGAAAGGCTCTTTGGAATCAAGTGATCAGAGGGAAATACGGGGAGGAAAGAGGAGGGTGGAGATCTTGTGAGACTAGGGAGGCCTATGGGTTTGGGTTGTGGAAGGCAATAAGTAAAATGGGACATCTAGTAACCCCTTCTTTTGGCTTTGTGGTGGGTGATGGTGAGAAGGTGAAGTTCTGGAAAGACAAATGGTGTAAAACCATCCCTTTGAGTGAGGCTTTTCCTTCTTTATTTGCTTTAGCTTCGAACAAAGAGGCTTGGGTAAATGAAGTGTGGATAGCTGAGGGGGAATGGGGGGGAAGTTGAAACCCTTGTTTCAATAGACCTTTCAATGATTGGGAGTTGGAAGAAGTGGAAAGGCTATTTTGTTGCTTGGAGGGGAAGAAGGTTAGGGGGGATGAGGAGGATAGGATGAAGTGGATTGCATCAAAGGATGGGGAATTCTCGGTGAAATCTTTGTATAGGACCATGCAGCCATGGTCTCTTGCTTTTTTCCCTTTGAAAATTATATGGAACTCTTGTGTGCAGCCCAAATTGAGCTTTTTTGCATGGGAGGCTTCATGGGGGAGAGTTCTAACCTTGGATCGCTTGCAAAAGAGAGGTTGGGTTATGGCAAATAGATGTTTTCTTTGCCATAAGAGTGAGGAGTCAATTGACCACCTTCTTATCCATTGTGAAAAAACAAGGGAAGTATGGATGGTGTTCCTTTCCTTTTTGGTGTTTCGTGGGTTTTTCCCCTTTTGGTCAAGGAAACCCTTTTAGGATGGAGGGGCTCTTTTGTGGGAAAGAAGAGGAAGGTGGCGTGGCAATTGGGACCGTTATGCTTGTTTTGGGTTATATGGAAGGCTAGAAATTCAATTGCATTTGAGGATTGTGGGTTGTCCATTCAAAGGCTGAAAGTATCTTTTGTGTATTTATTGTAGTCGGAAACCAAATTGTGGATAAAAAATGGTCCTTCGACCTTAATAGAATTTATAGAGTGGGTGTGTATGCATTAAGGGTGAGGTTTTTTTGTTTTGCCTTGTCCTTTGTTGTTTGGGCCCTTTTGTAAGGGGGTAAATCCCTTTATACTGTAATTCGGTGGGTCGCTTCTTTAGCGCCTCTTTGCAATACAATCATATACTTATTGATCAAAAAAAAAAAAAGCTACTAAATCCTCCCTCCACTAAATCCCTAGGGGACCCTAATTTGAAGGGAATGCCTAATAGTAATCCTAAATAGATTTCCTTAGTTCGCAACCAAGAATCTTCACAAGCAACTCCACATTCACCATGTCACCCACCAGGATGAGCTCACTCTTATGGAAATCAATTTTAAGGCTCAAGGCCACCGTAAAGCAAAACAAAATCCACCTCACAGATAACAATTGATCTCCATCCACATCACAAAACAATAGAGCATCATATGCAAATAACAGGTGAAAAACCAAATAAGTCCTAAGCCTCCCCATAAGCCAAACACTTAGCCCCTGGTCATAGAAGCCTTGTCTATAGATAGGCAAGCAAACACTAATATCTAGCGCCTTAAGTGTGTGTGTGTGTGTGTGTGTCTGTGCGCGTGCTTTTTTTTGTCAAACCAAGACCATAGTTAATACTCCAAGAAGGAAATAAAGTGGACTAGTGCAAGAATGATAAAAACAATTAACATCTTTATAATCCAAGCATCTAAAAGAACTGACCTCCCCCAATTTCTGCCTAGCATCATGGAGTTCCTTGTCATAAATAGTGTATTCTAGAGATTTCCGCTGCTTGTCCAGCTGCTGATATTTTCTCAGTTCCTCTTTCTCTTCATCCAGTTCCTTTAATCGCTCATCCAAGTATTGAACGACTTGAATTATCTGCTTTCTCTTGTTACCTAAATGAAAAAAATATATATATTTGTAAGAAACATACGAAATATACGAGAAGCAAAATCCCAAATGGTGACTTACCAGTTTCTTGCATAATTTTCAGACTTTCACGTCGTCTCTCCTCATAAACTCGGGTGCCACCAATTTCCTTCAGCAGATCCAGTCGCTCAGAGTCTTTCATCAATGTTAATGATGCTATCTGTGAAACATAAAAAAGTGTATAACAACATATGCAGTTCAGCAGATTAAGACAATGTAGATATCAAATCATTAGAAGTGGGCATCAGTGGCAAACCTTCCCTTGCTGCACAACATAGTAAGGATTGGAACGAGAGAAACCAGCACTTTCCAGTAAATTCATAACTTCTGTTTTCCTGGAAATTGCGTTGTCAATTGTCAGTAAAGCTGTAAAGAATGAAAAGCATGATATACAGAACAAGGATTATTTTTTGAACAAAAGGTAAGCATTTTTTTTGTTGGAACAAAAGGTAAGCATTATGCTTACGTAATATGCTTTCCATCCAAGAAATACTCATCCTTTTTCAGACCAATAGTTCTTCGTAAGCGCACCTCCTCCTTGTCAACCTGCCAAAAGTGCAGATGCTTGAAATAGTTAATGACCAAACAGAAAAAAATGACCCAGGTACCAGAGGACTTGCAACATTTGTTGCACAAGAATCCAGGAAAAAGGATAGGTGCAGAATATATCTATGCATAGGAACACTTGTGATATTACATGATTAGAACAACTATTATTAAATAACTTATTTTCTAATTAATTGACACGTTTATATAACCCACAAGATTACAATATTCTTAACCTTGTCAAGATGTGCATCGCACAAAGGAAGCAAACCTTCCAATGACAATCAACATTGGGTCCAACCAATGCACTCATCAGTATTAAGTTCAAGAGCAAACACCACCCCAAAAATACAAAGAATCAGTGTACCCTTTATTGGCACTAGATATTCTAACGCAGAAACATGAAATGACACTTGGAAAAGGTTGTCTGACTCAATCTTTAACCTTGTACTGTTCTCTTTGTTCCTATTGCTTCCAATGGTCATTGACTGAGAAAACAGAAGAAAAAGGCCATATCTAGCATCTGTTAAAAATGAGCTTGCCTTTGTTAATCCATACATAATATAGTTCTAATTCTTTTTGCAAACAAACTATGTTTATGTGATGCTTTTCTTTTTCCTTTTTTTATCCCCAGTAATGTGCATGATGAAGCTGAAGGAAACCTTGGAGAAAAATTATCAAAAATGTCAAGTAATTAGGGAAAAAATAACTAATAATGCTTTAAATATAATATGATTTACATTGATCTTTTCCGCACACAGCAAGAAGCAACACTTACCAGTCTTATGCAACAAAATTGAATTTTCTTATTCACTAGCAAAAATATGCAAGAGATAACTTTATATGAGATGAAATGTAATAGCCCAAAGCTCCACCTCCCACACCCCAAACATTGACCAAATATGGGAATAACAAAACATAAATTACCAAATATTACCGGAATGCGATTGTCAGAATTATCAAACACAATCTCCACAAAAGCGGATAGAACTTGATGCCCTGCACCTTCCTGTTAAGTATGAAATATAAAATTATTAAGAACAAAGAAATTGCATAAAATGAAATGCCTAATATGATAGCAAGAAAAGAAAAAAAAGCACAAGAACATACGTGAAGTAGTGCATGTCTATCTTCACTGCGCAGGTTTTGGAAGAGATCACTTAGTACGAAACGAATTGCTACAAGTGAGATAAGTTTCAGAACAAGAAAAAAGCAAGTTTGATGTCAATGAGCTTCATGAAAAGCAGAGTACAAAAAGGAAAAATGATATGAAAGTATAAATTCACTCACCATGGAAAAAGTTCGTCTTGCCAGATCCATTAGCGCCAACTGAGAAGAACATTATAACATAATTTATTTTAAACCCCCCCAAAAAAAAGAATAAGCAAGATGGGGAACCAGAATCTCACTTGAACATGGTCACCAAAATATTTTAGATAGAAAATTTCATAAAAGGATGGAAATAAAAAGCAGTGAGAATACTACATGGGAAAGATGACAATATTATCACTCTGCAATGGGAAACAAAACAAGCCAAATGCACATTGCTTAGCAAGAGAACCTCCATCGTGGTTAGATAATTGCCACTGGCAAGAAAATCAGATGGTCCTTAGAACAAGCGTCCACTTTATTATATGCTTTGAAGTTTTTTATTCATTTACACCAAGAAGTAATTCCTTATTTCTCGCCAAAGTATAATTTTTCAGGCACTTGCGACAAAATAGACCAATATACATGGCACAATATAAGGCAGACTGATAGAGGATGAGAATAATTTAACCAAGAAATTGTACTCAAATCAAGGACACAACATTTAAAATTTACAAAATAACCAGCTCTTTTTATCTAACAAGTTTAGACTCGCATTCCATCACATTGCCACCATCATTGAAGCAAAGGAACCAACAAAAATAAAGTGCAGAAGAAAAGAGCAAATGAATAATGTCGAGTCATATAACAGGGCTCTCTATAGCACCAAGATGGCAAAAAGATCCATAAAGGAAACAAATCAGTGATAATGTCATTCTCTATCAAAGAATCTCAAACTAACTTTTGTGAGCATTAGCTAGTCCAAAAGAACCAAAACAACCCATAAAACTAATCAAAAATCATAAATTTTGATATTTAAGGCCATTACGCTGCCATGATTCATCTACAAGGTTTTGGTCAAACCATAAATATTAGCATCAAGTAGAATATTAACTACAATTCAGAAAATTGATTCTTAAATATTCCCTCAAATGGGACCAGTGCCAGAACTCAAATGGGGTTCTGATTTGTCCCCTTTTCCCCTTATTCGTGCATTCAATTCTGGAATAACTTCCGTTCAGTCATCCCCCACCTCTGCTCAACCATCTTTGCCCAATTTTGATCCTCCAATTAACCCTTACACAGTAAGTGATGTTGAAGCAAAGCCTGTCTCTAATGTTGGTAATCCCAATCATGATGGTGCGGAGTCTCCTTTAGCTCTTTATAGCAAAGTGTTAAAGGTTGACACTTTCCAGCACCTCTAGGGAGACTCATTCCCATATCACAAGACAACCCTTAGAATCAGTCTCCTCGTTTGATGGGTTTCCCATAGAGGGTCTCTCCCCTACTAAAATGGCTGGAATTCAATCGATTTGGCCACCATGAATATCAAGTTTTTCATTTTTTTTTTTTTTTTTATTGGAAACAGAAGTTGTATTAATTACTGTAAAGAAATTATGAGAAGGATGAGAAATCCTCCCCATAAAATGCAAACCTAATCAAAAGACCCAAAAAGAACCTCCACATTACAAGGAGATTTGTACAAAAGGAACAAAAGAGACTATACAAGTAATACATCACCAAAAGCTCATCTAGGCACCTTGCAAAGTATGCCCAACCCTAAGGTGTACATACGGAAAGCCAACAAAGTTGAATCACATTCAAGGAAAAGGCTTTAACAACATCAATACAAGAGACCCAAAACAAAACAAAGAAATGAAGTAAGTCCCACATCATCTCAAACATATTCCAAGTACCCTAAAAAATCCTAGCATTCCTCTCTCTCCACACAATCCACATCAAAGTGAGACAAGCAATCTTCCAAAGGGTCTTTTGGTGATGTGAGAATATCATCCCGCATGCAGTAGTACGGCAAAGCCAATGGATTAGGTGTATTTTAGGAGAAGGATAGACCTTTATCCAAAGGTTTTAGAGCTTCTTAGTAGATGGTCCAAAGGTTGACAGGTTCTAAAGAGTTGGCATGAAGATCATTAGCTAGAATATCCAAGGACTAGGTTCTAGAAAGAAAGAAGGTTTGTGGGGGATTTCCTTTGTCATAGATCTCCAAACATAATGATGCCCCAAGGAACAAAAAGGGAGACACGTGATAGACTAGGTTCTAAAAAGAAAAGTTTGTGAGGGATTTCATCTGTCATACATCTCCAGAAATAGTGATGCCCCAAGAAATAAAAAAGGAAATACGTGATAGGAGGTATGTGAGCATGTGTGGAAAGTTAGGAACAAGGAGTGGGCTTCTCTTCTAGCTTGTGGAGCTTTGAGTTAGGTATTGATTATTTAGGATTTAAACAAGTTTAGTTGTATAGAGGTGGTATTAACGATTAAGTTAATATTAGATGAAGAAGGACTTTCTAGTTGACCTCAATCTATGGTCCCAACAATACCACCCTTAGGCAAGATTTTTGGATAGAGCTACAAAATCTTTTTGGCCTAACCCATTTGAAATGGTGTGTTAGGGAAGATTTTAATGTCACAAGAAGAATTTCATAAAAATTAGGTGGTTCCAAATTAACCCCTAGCCTGAGGACTTTGATGGATTTATAAGAGAAAGTGTGTTAATCGACCCCCCTCTTAGGAATACATCTTTTACCTGGTCATAGGAATCCTGCATCTACAAGAGGTTCAATAGATTTCATTTAACCAAGTGAAAGCAAAGGTTCCCTCAAAGCCTCCTAGAAACTCTCCATGGGTTACCTCTAATAATTGCCCGATCGCCTTAGACACCAACACATTTAAATGGGGGCCAACCCTTCTTAGGTTTAAAAACATGTGGTTGTTCCACCTAAATCTGAAGGAAAGATTTAGCTTTCAATGGAGAGAGTTTTAAACTAAATGGTGGGAAGGTCATAAATTTATGAAGAAGCTACAATTTATTAAATCAAAACTGAAAGAATGAAATAGTGTCTTTTGAAGAGAAGAAGAAGAATAATATTCTTACTAATATTGCTAGCATTGATGCGAGTGAGAAAAAAAGGAATATGTCTCCTGAGCTTTCGGTGTTAAGGGCCTTAAGGAAGGGGGAGTTGGAGGATTTTTTTTATTAAAGGAAGACGTGCATTAGAGCCAAAAGGCAAGGATGAGATGAGTGATTAAAGGGGACTACAACTTAAAGCATTTCCATAGGGTGGCAAATGGTAGGCAAACCAGGAAGCTCATCAAATCTTTGGCTTTTTGGAAATCTTGTTGGCCTATAGTGGGCAGAGAAGTGATGCAACTATTTGAGGAGTTTCATATGCAAAATTCCCTGACTCATAGCCTTAATGCAACATTTTTAGTTTTCATCCCTAAGAAAGGAGGGGCAAGTGATGTGAAGGACTTTAGACCAATCAGCTTGCTGGGGAGCCTTTATAAACTTCTTGCAAAAGTCCTAGCTAATAGATTAAAAAGGGTGATTGGCAAGGTGGTGTCAAATAGTCAAAATGCTTTTGTGGGGGGTAGACAGAGATACTACTTTGATTGCAAATGAGGCGATTGATTCAACGAAACATAATTCCAATGCAAGCGCTTAGTTTGCAAATTGGATATTAAAAAGGCTTACGATCATGTAAGCTAGAAGTTCCTCCTTTTAGTCTTAGAAAAAATGGGTTTCAACCCCAAATGGAGACAGTGGATCCACTTTTGCATTTCCTCTATGAAAATGACAATTTTTATTTTTTTTTTATAGGTAAAATCAGAATAAAATAAATAAATGTAGAAAAAGGAAGCCCATAGGATATCCCAAGGTATACAGGAAGTATACAGTAGGCATCATAAGGCAAAGAAGAACAAAAAAAGAGGGGATGCAAAAAACCTCACTCGCCCTCACCTAGACCCCAACTAATCAAAAAAATCGATTAAAGGTAAAGGTCCAATATCTATATACAACTTCGTCCAAGACCAAAAACTCTTCATTGTCAAAAGCTATCATGTTTCTTTCCTTCCACACCGTCCAAAAAAGACATAAAGGAGCCAGCTTCCAAGCTTTTTTGCATTTCTTGCCAACAAAGGATACCAACCAAGAAGCGCCTCCCTTACCGAGCAAGGGAGAACCCAAATCACACCAAAAAGAGCAAATAATAACTCCCACAAAACCCTAGTCTTTGTATAGTGGATTAAAATGTGATTAGTAGACTCCTCTTCAATGAGACAAAAGTAACATCTATTAGCTAGGGTCTAGCCCCTCTTCTTTAGCTGATCCAATGTTAAAACTTTCCCCTTCGAGGCTTCCCAAGCAAAAAAAAAACCCACTTTGGGAGGAACATAAGGACTCCAAATGATGTTCCTAAAAAACTGGACTGCATTTCCCAGCTCTACTGCACTGTAAAGGGACTTAACTGAAAAAATCCCATTTTTTGTCTTTTTCCACAACACCCAATCCTCCAATTCTGCGCTAACCTCTTCCCTTGAATTATCATCAATTCTTGTTAATGGCAGCCCACAAATTTTTTCCCGGTCTTTAAAGGATTGAGGCAAGGGGACCCTCTTTCACCCTATCTCTTCATATTGGTAATGGAAGCCCTCAGCAACCTAATTGCAAAGACCAAACAAGGAGGGTTCATTAAGGGCTTCAAGATTGAGGGTAACGGGGAAGAAGAAACTCAAGTTTCACACCTTTTGTTCACCGATGATACCCTTCTTTTTTGCAAGGATGATGTAAAGCAGCTAAAAATTTGGAAATGGATTCTCATTTGTTTCAAATTGGTGTCAGGCTTAAAAATAAATTTGCAAAAGAGTGAAATTATTCCAATAGGGAATATGGAGGATGTAAATAGAGCAACTTCTCTTTTTGGATGCAAAGTAGGAAAGTTCCCTACTTCTTATCTAGGTTTACCCCTTGAGGCCCCTAATAAGTTTTGTGGTGTATGGGACTCAATTGAGGAGAGATTTAAAAGGAAATCAACTGCTTGGAAAAAACAATACCTATCCAAAGGAGGAAGACTAGTCCTTATTAAGAGCACTCTTTCAAATCTCCCTATCTATTATGTCTCTCTTTGTAATTTTTAGAAAAATGAGAATTAGATTAGAGAGAAATTCAAAGAGACTTTTGTGGGGAGATTTGGGAGATAGGAAAAGATCCACTTGGTAAAATGGTCAGATGCGTGCACGAATGAAAATTTTAGAGGGTTGAGGCTAAGAAGACTAGACAGTCTCAATCAAACCTTGCTAGGTAAATGTTTATGGAGGTTCTCTATTAAGCATGAGAGTTTGTGCAGGAAGATCATTTGTGAAAATTTTGGGGAGATGGAGGGGGGTTGGACTACTAGAAGGAGGAGGGATTCCTTTGGGATAAGCCTTTGTAGGGATATTAGAAGAGGGTGGGTTCAATGTCAAAACTTCTATCCACATAAGAAATAGTAGTCGTACAAGTTTTTGGTGGGACATTTGGGCAGGGGACTTCAAGTTGAAAAATGTTTAACCTTACTCTTTTTAGGATAGCATCCCACAAAAATGTTACAATTGCATATTTATGGAAAAGAGAATAATACAAAGGGGGATGTTGGGAGGTCCAATTTAGAAGACCCTTCCAAGATTGGGAGGTAGAGGAGGTGACTTGCTTTTTAGGATTTCTTTACCTGTTAAAAGTGCAAGAAGGTGATATGTTGGAAAGAAGATAGAAAGGGAATCTTCAGTGTCAAGTCTTATTATTGTTCCCTAAGGATGGAGAATAATGTAGTTTTTCCTAGCAAAGAGATTTGGGGAACTCATGATCCTCTCAAAACTTGTTTTTTTGCTTGGGAAGCTATTTGGGGGAAGATCTTAACCGTAAATAGTTTAATGAAGAGTGGATGGCAAATGGTCAACAAATGTAATCTTTGTAAAGATAGTGAAGAATCAGCCACTCACATTTTGATTCATTGTGCCAAGACAAGAGAGCTATAGACCTTTTTGTTAGCCCTTTTTCAATTGGTTTGGCTAATTTTAGACTCAATGAGAAATCTCCTTCTACAATGGAAAGTTGAGGGGTTTCAAAAGAAAAAAAAAAATAGTTTGGCATTTAGCTCCCATTTGCTTGTTTTGGTGTATTTGGAAAGAGCGCAATCAAAGGACCTTCAAAAATGAAGAGCTTTCCAACCAAAGATTAAAGAATCTCTTCATTCGGACACTTTTTGAGTGGTCTAGGGATTCTTTGGAGTTGAAGCTCCCCTCTATGTTGAATTGCCTAGATACTCTTTATTGTGGTTGGCTTTACTTTGTTTTGTTTGTTAGTGTATACCATCTTTGTTTGAGGTGTGCCTTGGGTTGTTTCCGTGTATACTGCCTATATATACAAGGCGCGCCCCCTCTCTTTTGGCGGTTCTTAATACATAATCTTGTTGTCTATCAAACAAAAAAAAATATATATCTTTGGCTAATGAAGAAAGGACAATTTTGGATAGTTCTACGAGAGGAGATTATACACTTTTTGGGAAGTTATACTCCAATCCATCTAGAGATTCTTAGAGGTAAGAAGGATTGGATTGGACTTTGATCTCAGCACAAAGTGTTGTACAATTGAACTGCCCCTTTTCCAAAGAGGAGATTTACTAAGTCCTCTTTTAGTTAGATAAGGAAAAGGCTCATGGGCTTGAACGTTTCACCATAGTGGTGTTTCAAGAGAATTGGGATGTGATTAAGGAGGATTTACTAAGGGTATTCTAGGAGTTTCACAATAATGGGGTAATAAATCAAACTACAAATGCTCCCTTCATTGCTCTTCTGCGGAAAAAAAGTCAAACCGATAAGATCTCACATTTCAAACCTATAAATTTGATCACTAACCTATGTAAGATCATTGCTAAAGTTTTATCAAGGCATCTCTGAAGAGTCCTTTATGAAACCATTTATAGTTCCTAGGAATCTTATGTTGAAGGAAGACAAATTTTGAATGCAATCTCGATAGTCAATGAAATAGTGGATGAGAAAAAATGTTCAAAGGAAGGGATTGTCTTCAAATTTGATTTTAGGAAGGCTTGGGATCATGTGAATTAGGATATTTTGGGCCATGCACTTGAAAGAAGGGGTTTAGTGCAAGATGGAGGTATTGGCTGATGGGTTGCTTGTCCTCAACAAGTTTTACAATAATACAGAATGGAAGCACCAAAGAGTAGATTAAAGCAACTAGAATCTTAAGACAAGGAGATCTACTCTCTCCATTCCTTTGCACCATTGCAACTGATTTCTAAAGTAAGATGATGCTGAGAGCAAAGAAGAGCAATTCATTAGAAAGCTTCTTGATGGGCAACAATAAGAGTAGAGTGTCTCATTTGTAATTTACAAATGATACCATCTATTTTCTAAAGCTTGTATGGAATATTTACTAAACCTAATATTGATCTTGTTGGTTTTTAGGCAAATATCAAGACTCAAAATCAATTTAGACAAAAGTACTCCCTCTGGTATTAATATGAGAGAGTCATATCACTAGGTTGGCTTTAATGCTCATTTGCAAATTCTTTTATTGGTCTCCAACCAACCCAGGTCTTCCTTTAAGGGGGAGCTTGAAAGCAAGCATGTTTTATGACCAAGTGATTGACAAAATCTCACAGAGATTAAATGGATGGAAAAAATCTTTTTTTCCATTAGTGGGAAGATAATTTTAATTTAATCATGTGTGTCTCATATTTCTAGCTATTTCCTCTCTTTTCAAGATTCATCATTTGGTGGAACCTAAGATTTAGAAATTGCAAGGGGATTGTCTTTAGTCAAGTTTGGGAAGGTAAAAGAGATTACCTCATTAGTTAGGGCCTAGTTTGCAAGCTTAAGGAAGTTAGGGGATTAGGGTTTTGGAAGATTTTTTTGAGGAATGAGCCCTCTTAGGGAAATGGCTTTAGAGGTATCCTAGGGAAGTTTTAGCTCTTTGCATCAAGTCATTTGAGCATTTATGAGGCACATACTAATGGTTTGAAATGCCAACATTATGATTAGATAGTCACATCGAAGTCCTTGGAAAGCCATCGCACATGTTTTTCAAGATTTTTCTTGACACGTTCACCTTGTGGTAGGTAATAAGGTAAGAATTTTTTTTTTTTTTTTTTTTTTTTTTTGGGGCTGAGGATTTGTGATTGGGGAACTAACCTGGACCATGATTCTCGCCCAACTAAAGGTATTTTAAATGTTCTTGGGCCCGAAACTTTGAAGGACCAGCCCGCAGCTGGTCTTTCTTCAAGGGTTGGCTTTGCTGCAGCCCAAGAGAGAGGGGATCAAAGTGGAGATGAGGCTCCACATAAGGCTATTTCTGGCAAAGCTTCTTTGGGCCTTGAATCTTCAATTGGAGCCCACATTCCTCTAGGTCGTGGCAAAATGGAGGCCCAATGCAACGAAGGCCAAGTGGTGAAGTTTTTAGAGAGTGGGCCATTGGAGGTGGGCTAGGTTAGTTTGGGCCAAGAAGATTTGTCCTGGGAGGGCTCTTTAAAGGGAAAGAGGGCTTTTTTTTGCTCCCAGTGGTGTAGACGAGGGCCCCAATGATGGAGCTAGGGCACCAACAACTTCACCTTCAACACCCTGTCTCCTGATAACAGATGAGGCTCTTTTGGAGGAAGCGGCAAGATTCTCAACCGATAAATTCTCAGTTTCAAATGGCTACGAGAGAGGGGGGGGCGACGCTCTCTTTGCCCATTGTCGCAGGGTGTTTTGTGGGGAAGACCAATAGTTTGATTTCTTGGAGCAAGCAAGACAAGACTTTTTTTTAAGATAATTACAGGCCTTTACGTGTGTTATCGGGTGAGGACATGGTTGAGGAAGATACAAAGAATCAACCCAAGGTTGACAAGCTTGCGATGCCAACCGTGAGTGGTGAGGAGGGAGGAGGGGGCTCCAGGGTTAAAAAGCCCTAGCAGCAGCCCGGCAACAGTAAAAAGCCTATCTGGACCCTCTTCCGAAAAATTCATTTCGTTTAGCAAGTTTTTGGGTTTGCCAGTGAACGGGAATGAGAAGGAAATCGCATCCCTTCTGAGGAAGTTGGAATCCAGAAAACGGTGTAGAGATTCGATTACAAAGAAGAGGCTCCTTTCCACACCTCATTGAGTCAAGGAGCTTTGAAATTTGGAATGTTCGGTTAATTACTGCAGTTCAAACAAAAAAAAAGAGAAAAACCGAAGCAATAGGAAGGAGGTGGTCTATAAGTGATCATCTAGATTGGGTCTTTTGGGTTAAGGTAGTTTTCTTCTTGATTAGTCTTTCCGACAAGGTTAAGCAATGGTGGTAATAGTGAGGTGTTTCATGTTGTTGTCTAAGTTCTTGTTTTTCTAGGCTTTAAGCCACCATCTTGCATTTTAGGGGTTGGTTTGTTGGCTCTCTTTTCTTTTGGTTGTTTTTTGTTGCTATTTATATACTTCGTGTGTACTTTGTATGCCTTTTGGAACCGCTTTTAATATATTTGCTTTGTTTACCTATCAATAAAAAAAAAAAACCTCTATGTTTATGATATCCCAATCTTTTCAGCGTTGTCACGACTAAAAATCTCTCGATCTCAAGTATCCTTAGCACCTCTCCTTTTTCTTGAAACCTTAATTTTTGTTGTAACCCCACTATTTTGAAGATTAAGGACATCAAAAGACTCATGTCCTCTCTCTCATATGTACTTATCTCCATTTACCCCAAATACAAGAGCTAAGTCATTATCCTCTTCAAGCTTATTTACGGTAAAGTTTTTTTTTTTTTTTTGATAGATGAGAAAGAATATATATTAATAAGGGTCACCAAAAGAGCGACCCACGTTATATAGAAGGTATACACTTACCAAAAGCCAAAGCTACAAAACAAGAATGACTTAAACCAAACCACCCTCACTAAGAGCTCATCCAATCAAGAAAACTGAAAAGAGTTAAATAAACATCATTTATAAACAACTTTGTTTCTGACCAAAGAAGACAAACAAAAGAACATTTTAGACTTAGGATTGAAAGGTCATCCCCATTGAAGGCGATTCTATTTCTTACCTTCCAAATTGTCCAAAATAAGCATAAGGGGCCCGCTCTCCAAACCTTCCTCCACTTCTTGCCAAGAAACGAACTATGTCAACCTAAGAGTGCCTCTCTAATTGACAAGGATGGCACTCAAGACACCTTAAATAGAGTAAAAAGCAACTCCCACAAGATCCTTGTCTTTACACAATGGACAAAAAGGCGGTCCATGGATTCTTCCTCAATATGTCACAAAAAGCATCTACTCGCCAAAGACCTTGCTCTTTTCTGAATTTGATCCAAAGTTAAAACTTTTCCCAATGTTGCCTCCCAAGCAAAGAAACTGACTTTAGGTTGTACCCACACCTTCCATATGATGCTCCATGGAAAAAAAATTGATGTCCCCGACTCCAAAGCAATATAGAGCAACTTCACTATAAACTTCTCATTCTTTTTCTTTATCCAAAGCACCCTATCTTCTTCATCCCTATGCACCCTCAACCCATCCAAGCATGATAGAAACCTCTCCATGCTTCCCACCTCCCAATCATTGAGGGGTCTAGAGAAGCAAGGGCTCCAACCCCCCTCTTGAAACAGAAGAATCCCAAACATCCTCCACCCACACATCCTTGGAAATTGCTAATGCAAATAAGGATGGGAAAGAGCTACCCAAAGAAGCAATCTCATATCACTTATCCTTCTAGAACTTAACCCTCCACTCATTACCCACCAAGAAGGAGATAATACTACTCACAAGACCCCCTCCTTCCTTATGGCTTTCCAAAAACCAATACCAAATACCTCCCTCGTCTCCTTAGAACACCACCCTTCTTCTTACCCATACTTCCCTTTGATAACACGATTCCAAAGGACCCCCTTTTCAATAGCAAAATGCCAATTCTATTTGCTTAGAAAAGCCTTATTGAGTGTGGAAAGACACTTCATGCCCAAACTCTCTTTCCTTTTGTCTAGGCAAACAGAATCCCCCCGCACTAGATGTAGTTTCCACTCAAGAGGCCCACTTCCCCAAAGAAAGTCTCTCTAAATCTACTCCAATCTCAATCTAACCAGCCTTAGGATACATAAAAAAGACATAAAATAAATGGCCAAACTAGGCAAGGTGCTTCGAATAAGGGTAATTCTCCTTCCTTTGTAGATATATTATCTCTTCCACATGGCCAATCTTTTTTTAAACCTCTCTTCCACTCCATCCCAAACCGCCACAAACTTAAATGGGGCACCCAACAAGAGGCCCAAATAAGAGAAAAGGAGCCCACGTACCTTACAACCAAGCTCAGAAGCCAAATCTTCAATATCATTCACCTCTCCCACTAGAATTAACTCACCCTTATCGAAATTTATTTTCAAACCTGATGTAGCCTCAAACCACATATGCAATCAACTTAAATAAGTCATTTGATCCTCAGATGCTTCACAAAAGACTAAGGTATCATCCGTAAACAACAAATGGGAAATATTAACCCCATCTCCCTCCTTACCCCTCACTTGGCAGCCCATAAAAAACCTCCGTTGACTACCCTTTTTATCAAACAACTGAGCACCTCCATGGCCACCACAAATAAATAGGTTGAAAGGGGATCCCCCTGTCTTAAGCCTCTAGGACTCTAAAAGAAACTAGTTGGGGTACCATTAACCAAAACAGAGAAGCTTACTGTAGAGATGCACCTTTTCAACCACCTAATCCCCTTTTCACTAAAACCCATCTTATGCAAGACCAAAAGCAAAAAAAGTCCAATCTACATGATCATAGAATTTCTATCAAGTTTGCATAGAATACCACAATTATTCATTTTCAAAATCGAGTTAGTGGCTTCATTAGCAATAAGTAAAGCATCCAAAATTTGTCTTCCCTCCACAAAAGCATTTTAGGCCTCTAAGATCACTTTTCCTATCAACTTTTTGAGCCTATTGGTTAACACCTTGGCCAACCACTTATACAAACCACCCACCAAGCTAATTGGTCTAAAATCCCTAAAATCCTCCGCCCCTCCCCCCTTTTTTGGAAATTAAAACCAAGAAGGTTGCATTCAAATTCTTCACAAAACTATCATGCTTGTTGAACAACCTAAAGAAGCTCATAACCTCACTCTTCACAATCTATCAAATCCAATTTCTTTTCCTCTAGCTACATTTCTTTACAAATCTAAAGCTCCATCTAAGGTCAAGGTCTTTGTTTGGCTAGGGGCGCATAAGAAAGTAAACACTGGTGACGTGCTACAACTGAGAAGACTTTGCAAAACCCTTAGTTCTGACTAGTGCATTTGGTGAATGGAGAATGCAAAGACGATTGAGCATCTTTTTCTACATTGTCCATCAAAGGGTCATGGCACAAATTATTTAATCTTGCCAATTTAGATTGGGTTTCCCTAAGGAGTATATGTGACATGTTAACCATCTCTCATAGGGATTAGGGAGTACTGGGACATGCAAGGTCCCTTGGCAAATAGCTTGTCTCACCTTGATTTGGATTGTGTGGCAAAAACAAAATGGCAGGATTCTTTAGGACAACTGGAGGACTTCAAAAACTCTCCAGAGCCTAATTCATTACCATTCCTCTTTTTGAGCATCCTATACCACTACTTTTAAAGACATTCATCTCAAGTCTGTTCAACTCGATTAGAATTGGGTGTCTAAAACAAAAGGGTATGGCTAACAAGGAAACGAACATTTATTAGACTCTATTGAAAGGAGAGGAGTTGAACCTTATGAAGTGATGAGATGCTTTATTTGTGTATTCCCATGTAGTAGTATTCTAACATAGAGGTCTCCCTAGTATAATGAAGTTCAATCACATACTTTTAAAAAATATATTAAATTCAATTATTCAAACTAATTTATCAACTTAAAATAACAAGATTTTAAGAAAATATATTTACATAGAAACATAGTTAAGTTGAACTATATTATGTTAAAAAAATAAAACTTAATTTGTATAAAATTTAAAATAAATTAGCTTTAATTTAAACAATTAAAAATATGAATTTTGAAAGTTTTCAACTAATAAAGGTCCCTCAAAATCAACTATATATTTTCCTAGAAGTTCTCAACATTTATGGTAAATAACAAATATGTTGGCATCTAATTTCTTAAATATTCTCTCTAACATCCTATTAAAAAAAAAATCTAAAATTAAACAAAATCTTCAATAATGTTTAACATTCCATTAAATAAAAATGTATGATAATTAATAACATATAAAAATATTTAATTAATATAATAAAAAATCAAAATTAATATATTAAAAATCTATAAATAAATAGGAAATCTGCAATAATGTTTAAACATTCAACTAAAATATGATAATTAATGTCGTACTACCTATAATTTAGATCCTTTCCAACCAAATTCTTATGCCTTAAGATTTTTGGATACGAAGGATCGGATACCAAGACACATACCAACATCCGACACCCATACCCAAAACCCATGGAACATAGATTTTCTCTATGTTGTTTTCGGATTGGCTTTTGGGCCACCATACATTAAATTTGAAATTTTATATATTGGTTAAGTTGGCTCTAATTACTTCCCCCATACCATAACCCCTATTGTTAAACCATGTCTGTCTTGTCATGTACATTGTGTGACTAATTGTGTTTTTCATCATTTTTTTTCCTTTTCTAATTTACTTTCTTTGCCATTAAAAACTGCAGAATTCATTCCTGCATTGTGTGATTCTTGTCTGTCACAATACTCAAAACAAAATCAAAAAAAATAAATAAATAAATAAATAAATTATGATATTCTGACTGTTAGATCCAATCCATTGATCTCAACCAATGTGAATGAAATAAATTTACGTACTTTCATTTATAATTATCTATGATTTAAAGGATTTTGCAAATGGATATTAAGACATGATAGATAAGTAGATAAATAGATATAGTGAGAGACAGAGAATTTACCCTGTATATTACTATATAAATTATACAAAGTAAAATATCATCTATGTGAAATAATAAGCAACCTTTCAGTACATACTAGGGATTTGATTTTAACAAGTAGGAATTGGTCCCAGTCTGATATACTTGTTCTTGGATTCAACATTTTCTGGTTATAAATAACTTTTCACATTGAAATGATAGTTTTATAAACTTTTTTGTTTTGTAGACGAGAGATAATTTTAGAAACGTCAAAGAAGGTTTCCATTACACATCCTGCTCCCTGCTTCCATTCCCCACTCTCCAATCATATTTTGCTTTTGTATAGTTATTCACCTCTTGTTTCTTATTAGCTTTTGGAAAGTTCATTTCCTATTTCTTATTTATATCAATATAAATATTGGTTCCAAACATCTAAAACATGAAATCATTTCTATTCTTCAATATGAAACCAAGTTACTGATATACATATAGATTTGTGAATGGGGCTAGGGTGTTTAAAGGATCATACTTTGTCCATCAAAGGTTTTTTGTCTTTCTTTTTGCTTAGTTTCTTGAGCGATGTTTGCATACTTTGTGTGTACTGTTTTCGCCACTTCTAGGCATTTCTAATACAAGCTCTTATTTACTATCAAAAAAATATATACAAAACCAAGCAAACAAAACTATTTACACTCTTAAATCATGCTGACATAATTCAACATCCCATTGAACGTACTTCAAACTATCTTCACCTATTACCATTTTTACTCAAGTGAAAATGTAAAGGAGGTAAGCTTGTGATTTATTTCATACATCTACACGTATCTTGGAACCATTACTATGAATGAAACCCGGTCAAACGTGGCCAGATGAATATTAAAAATAAGAGTACAAGACAGAAAAGCAACAGGGCAGATGTTAACAGCTATCCATAGGTAACTAAAACAACCAAATGCCAAAAGGCAGAACTACTTATCAACTGTTTGATGGAGGAGAAAATTCAAAGGGTAAAGAACAATCATTACCTACGCAATTAACTTTTGAACTGAAAGGTTCAGTAGCAATTTGCTCTCTGTAGCTCTTAAAACCCTCGATAATAACCTGAACTCGAACCCCAAATATCAGAAAACCACAAAACTGAAAAGCAAATACTACGGGTAATACTCAAAATTACATATAAATTGTAGACGGACACATACTCAAAACACGTTTGTAGAGAGATCGTTACCTGCTTTATATACATGCTGATAATGCCGGGTCATCCAATTTCTCTAGAAGAACAGCAGAAAAACACAAACAACCCTAGCTCTTAACTCACAGTCGGTGGACTGTCGACGGCGGGTTACTCCGGCATAGGAAGCTTCGGTATCTTCCCGTTGCTCCGACGAGAACTCCAGGTATGGTCCTCGACTCCCTCTTTGTTCTTCGGTCTTTCTTCTCTCCAGTTCTAATTCCTTCTCTTCTCCCGAATTGTTTTTATATTTTTTTTTTTTTGCATTTTTCATTTTTCCCTTTTCTTTTGTCTTTTTTTCAGCGTTAGATAATATTTTATTTTACTGCTATTTGCTGTTGACTATTTGTTTCTTCCTTTTCTTTTTCTCTTCTTTTCTTTTCTTTTCTTTTCCAAGACGCACCTCATGTTACGAGGCAGGCCTCTTTTTATAAATAAAAAAAAAATTAACAAATTAGGCAAAATTTAATTCTTTTTTCTATAGTTGATTTTATGGGTTAAAAACTAGATAATTGATTTTTTAAAATAGAAAAAAATTAAATAATTGATTTTATTTTTATTTTTATTTTAAATTTTTTTTAGCTATTAATTTTTTTCCAATAGCAAAAAAATTAGATAATCGATTTAATATTTAAATTACTTAGAAAATAAATTTGTAGAATTTAAACTTCATTCTTTATATTTAAAAAAAAAAAGTTATGTAATTGATTGAATATTTATATAATTTAATTATTTTTTTATTTTTTATTTTTTATTTTTTATATATTTAAATATTTATTAATGATAAAAATGAGAGTTTTGAAATGATTACATCTTATACATCCGCCCATGGTCTTAAAAACTGGATTGGATTGGCCGATGAAACCAGTTGGACTGGGAGCATTTCTGCTCCCTTGAGCCGGTTCTATAAATTTAGAATGGGCTCGCCACACTCAACCCGCTAACGGTTATGTCTCACTTACCCAACCAAGATTATCATTTCCCATGCACAAATTAGAAGTGTCAGGCTTTAACTCTTCTGATGTGGGATGATAGGACGACTCTGAAATGTGGAAAAGGGATGATTTTGTGCTAGGAATGGACTTGGTGGTTATAAAATTGAAATTGATTCATTGTGCCTAGAAACATTTTATTTAATTATTATTGTACAATTTATATATATCCTTATTAAATTTTTGAAACTTTCATTTTTTGAAACATTTAAATAAATATAATAACACAAAAATAATATAAGTTAAAATAATAAAATATATAATGTTTAACATAAATAAAATTAAATAATATAGTTTTCCTTTTATCTTAAATATTGTTCATATTTACATATTACACATTTATTTAATAAAATGAAAAATATTAACATATTTATCCTTATTATTATTCTTTGAAAATATCAAATATAAAAAATAAGTATTTTTAAGTTTTTTAATTATATATATTCCTAATTTTTATAATTATTTTTACTTTTATATAAATTATATATCTATAACATCACCGATTCCACCGCGATTCAATCACTGGTTCAACTATTGAATAGTGAATTAGTAATTTTTATAATTTGATCGATCCAATTTTAATAACATTGTTTTTGCCTTTAAAAACTTTGTACTTTAATATAACACTAGTAGGGGCACATGTGCATGGATGCACTTGATGTGTGAGTGATGTTAAACCTTCTAATAACTTTAGAGAAGAAAATTTAATGTTTGAAAATAAATTTTTTAATAATAAATGTGTTATTAATAAGTTAAATAAAATTACAAGGACATGTGTATTTAATTTTTATAATCATGTAGACCTTTAATTTTCTATTGTAATTTTAAAGAATTGGAAAATCAATTTATTATAATAATTTTGTTGTAAATGAAAAGAATGAATGACCACATTGATGGCCATTATGAACTCCCATTACTCATCTTAAAGATGAGTAAATGGAGTTCATATTATGAAGCCTATAAAAGGCTTCTTACCCCTCCATGTAAAAGCATCCCGAGAAAGAAAGAAAGCTCTTCCTCTCATTCTCTCTCTTTCTCTCTTTCTTTCACTTTCTCAATTCTCTTCTTTGATTCCTTCTTCCATATTATATATCAAAGTAAGATATATTTTATCTCTACTACTTTGATTTGCATTTTATTTGTCTTTGTTTTACAAAACGTTATCAGCACGAATTGCTCTAAAGGTAATTCTCGTATCTTAAACTTGAAGTTATTTATATAGAATAAAATTTTACATATTTATATTATTGTTGATTTGTTTTGTTACATATTGTTAAAAGTTATAAACAAATTATTTGATTTTGTTTATAATCAAAGTTATACCAATGCTATCAAGTTATTATAACTGATTTTAATAATATTGTTTTGTCATATATATGAAGTTATTTGACAATGTCGAATATCACAAAACTCGAATTTGTGGCACTTGACATTTCGGGAAAGAACTATCTATCTTGGATCCTTGATGCTGAATTACATCTTGATGCAATGAACCTTGGAGCTACGATCAAACAAGGAAATCAAGCATCCCTGCAGGATCGCGCAAAAGCATTGATTTCCTTCGCCATCACCTCCATGAAGGTTTAAAAAATGAGTATCTTACGGTAAAGGACCCATTTATTCTATGGAGTAATTTGAAAGAAAGATATGACCACCAGAAAACTGTGATTCTCCCAAAAGCTCGATATGATTGGATGCACCTAAGATTGCAAGATTTTAAAACTGTTAGTGAATACAACTCTGCACTTTTCAAAATCAGCTCTCAATTAAAGCTGTGTGGAGAAAAATCACAGAGGAAGACATGTTAGAGAAAACTTTTACTACGTTTCATGCCTCGAATGTGCTCCTGCAGCAGCAATATCGAGAGCGTAGATTTACAAAATATTCTGAATTAATATCATGTCTTCTTGTTGCTGAACAAAATAATGAGCTTTTGATGAGAAATCACCAGTCTCGTCCAACTGGATCTGAACCATTCCCTGAAGTGAATGCAATATCGTCCCAAACTCATGGACGTGGATGAGGACGAGGACGTGGTCGTGGTCGTGGAAGAAATCCCCGATACCATGGTTCTTATAGTAATAATTCTCAGAAAATGAAAGCCTCATTGCACCACCAGAAGTGGAACAATACTAAGACAATACAAGAAAATGGGAAGCGTATACAAGATAAACCTCCTAAGAACCATGAGAATAATTGTTATAGATGTGGTATGAAGGGGCATTGGTCGCGTACCTGTCGTACGCCCAAACATTTGGTCGACCTCTATCAAGCATCAATAAAGCTAAAGGAAAAGAGATAGAGATGAACTTTACCGATGGTGATGGATTGGACCTAACCTACTATGACATTGATTTCTTTGGAGGTCCCAATGAAAAAACAGACCATTTGATAAATGATGAAAAAATTAACATTGATTGATGTTACTTTATATATAAAATAATATATTATTATGTCTTATATTTACATCTGATTTACTTTGTTATTTACATTATGCCCTGTTTTTTTTTTGTTATATTTGAAATCCATGTGTTATTTGGTCTCAAGATGAATGAGGATGATGTATGTCTCGCGGACTGTGCGACCACGCACACAATTCTTCGAGATAAAAGATATTTCCTCGAATTGACATTAATAAAAGCTAATGTAAGTACCATATCTGGTACTACAAACTTAGTTGAAGGCTCTGGAAGAGCAAACATAATGTTGCCAAATGGAACTAGATTCCATATAAATGATGCGTTATATTCTAGCAAATCCAGAAGAATTTGCTCAGTTTTAAAGATATCCGCAGAAATGGATATCATATTGAAACTATGAATGAAGATAATGTAGAATATCTTTATATTACTTCCATCATATCTGGCCAGAAGCTTATAATGGAAAAACTCCCGGCTTTCTCCTCTGGGTTGTATCATACAACTATAAAGCCTATTGAATCATATGTTGTCGTGAACCAGAAGTTCAACGACCCAAAAGTTTTTGTCCTTTGGCATGACAGGCTAGGTCACCCAGGGTCTTCAATGATGCGTCGAATAATCGAACACTCACATGGGCATCCACTAAAGAACCAGAAGATTCTTTCGCCCAATGAATACTCATGTGCTGCCTGCTCACAAGGTAAATTGATAATCAGACCATCTTTTACTAAAGTCATATCTGAGTCACCAATCTTTTTAGAAAGAATACATGGGACATATGTGGGCCTATCCATCCACCATGTGGACCATTCCGTTATTTTATGATCTTAATAGATGCTTCTACTAGGTGGTCACATGTTTGTCTCCTTTCTACACGTAACGTAGCCTTTGCTAGACTCCTTGCACAAATAATCAGATTACGAGCACAATTTCCAGATTATCCAATTAAGACAATACGTCTTGATAATGCTGGCGAATTTACTTCTCAAACATTCATTGACTATTGCATGTCAGTAGGGATAAATATTGAGCATCCTGTTGCTCATACTCATACCCAGAATGGTTTAGCAGAATCCTTCATCAAACGTCTCCAATTAATAGCTCGACCATTACTAATGAAAACCAAATTACCTACTTCCGCCTGGGGACATGCTATTATGCATGCTGCAGCTTTAGCCCGTATTCGACCTACAACTTACCATGAATACTCCCCTTCACAACTTGTGCTTGGAAAACAACCAAATATCTCTCACTTACGAATCTTTGGTTGTGCAGTATATGTACCAATTGCACCTACACAACGCACTAAAATGGGTCCCCAACGAAGACTTGGGGTTTATGTAGGTTTTGATTCTCCATCTATCATAAGATATCTTGAACCTTTGACAGGCGATGTTTTTACAGCCCGCTTTGCGGATTGTCATTTTAATGAGAGTGTTTTCCCATCATTAGGGAGAGAAAAGTCGATTCTTGAAGAACGACGAGAAATTAGTTGGAAGGCATCTACTATGACCCATCTTGATCCTCGTACAAATCAATGTGAACTAGAAGTTCAAAGGATCATTCATTTGCAAAATCTTGCAAATCAATTACCAGATGCATTCATTGATACCAAGAAAGTGACAAAGTCACATATCCCGGCTGCAAATACTCCAGCACGGATTGATGTCCCTGTAGGACAGTTAACAAATGAATCTAAGATACGCCTGAAGAGTGGTAGACCTGTCGGCTCAAAGGATGTAACTCCCCGGAAGAGGAGAACCCAAGAAAAACTTGGCACTCTAGAAGAGACCATCAAAATGACTGATCAGTTTAAAATTGATAAATCTATAGCCCTAAAAGAGGCACAAATAATGCAGAAAGCCCCGAAGAGGCACAAATTGAACAAGAAGCCCCCGAAGAGGCACATATTGAACAAAAAGCCCCTGAAGAGGCACAGGTACCTGAAAATTGTGAGATCTCAGTAAGTTATGTACAAACGGGAGAAAAATGGGATCGAAATAATATTGTTATTAACAATATTTTGCTTTCCAAGTGGCCTCTGATATCATAATAAATGATGAAGATCCCGAACCACGAAATGTGGAAGAATGTCGACATAGAAATGATTGGCCAAATGGAAAGAAGCTATACAGGCAGAATTAAACTCATTAACAAAACGAGAAGTTTTTGGACCTGTAGTCCAAACACCTGAAGATGTAAAGCCTGTTGGGTACAAATGGGTATTTGTACGAAAGCGCAATGAGAATAATGAGATCATAAGATATAAAGCGCGATTAGTAGCACAAGGTTTCTCGTAGAGACCTGGTATTGACTACGAGGAAACATATTCTCCTGTCATGGACGCAATCACATTTCGTTTCTTAATTAGTTTGGCAGTCTCAGAAGGACTGGATATGCGTCTCATGGATGTTATTACAGCATATTTATATGGATCCATGGATAATGATATATACATGAAAATCCCCGAAGGATTTAAATTGCCTGATGCAAATAATACAAAGCCTCATAGCATGTACTCAATCAAGTTACAACGATCCTTGTATGGATTAAAGCAATCTGGACGCATGTGGTACAATCGCCTTAGCGAATACTTGCTAAAAGAAGGGTATGTGAATAACCCTATATGCCCATGCATCTTCATTAAGAAATCAGAAACCGGATTTGCAATTATTGCAGTGTATGTTGATGACTTAAATCTTGTTGGAACTCCTGAAGAGCTCACAAGAACAACAAATTACTTGAAAAAGAATTTGAGATGAAAGATCTTGGAAAAACAAAATTTTGTCTCGGCCTGCAGATCGAGCATTTCCCAAATGGAGTTTTAGTACATCAATCAACATACATTAAGAAAGTTTTGAAGCGTTTTTATATGGATAAAGCGCATCCTTTAAGTTCTCCAATGGTTGTTCGATCACTTGATGTGAAAAAGGACCCATTTCGTCCTTGCGAAAAGGATGAAGAGTTACTTGGTCCTGAAGTACCGTATCTTAGTGCTATTGGTGCACTTATGTATCTTGCCAATTGTACACGTCCAGACATTGCTTTTTCTGTCAATTTATTAGCAAGATACAGTTCCGCTCCAACTCGAAGACATTGGAATGGTATCAAACATATATTGCGTTATCTTCGCGGAACTACTGATATGGGTTTATTTTACTCAAGGGAATCAAAGCAACAATTGCTTGGATATGCAGATGCAGGATATCTTTCAGATCCACATAAAGGCAGGTCACAAACAGGGTATGTGTTTAATTGCAATGGTACTGCTATTTCATGAAGATCTGTCAAACAAACAATGGTAGCCACATCATCAAATCATTCGGAAATACTGGCAATTCATGAAGCAAGTCGTGAATGTATATGGCTAAGATCTATGATCCAGCATATTCGAGAATCATGTGGACTCTCCTCTATCAAAGGTGACCCGACAACATTATTTAAAGATAATGCTGCATGCATTGCACAAATAACAGGGGGTTATATTAAAGGAGATAGAACTAAACACATTTCACCAAAATTCTTTTATACACATGAACTCCAGAAGAGTGGTGAAATTGATGTGCAACAAATACGCTCAAGTGATAATCTAGCAGATTTATTCACAAAATCATTGCCAACCTCAACATTCAAGAAGTTAATACACATGATTGGAATGCGTCAACTCAAGGATATCGACATGAGGGGGAGTATGCTTGTAAAAGGGTGTTAGTGTACTGTACTCTTTTTTCCTTCGTCCAGGTTTTGTCCTACTGGGTTTTACTGGCAAGGTTTTTAACGAGACAGTCCTAATATACCAAGAAAAGAATATTGTACTCTTTTTCCTTCGCTAGGTTTTTCCTATAGGGTTTTTTTACTAGCAAGGTTTTAATGAGGCATATTCTTTTAATATGGTGGTCATCCAAGGGGGAGTGTTGTAAATGAAAAGAATGAATGACCACATTGATGGCCATTATGAACTCCCATTACTCATCTTAAAGATGAGTAAATGGAGTTCATATTATGAAGCCTATAAAAGGCTTCTTACCCCTCCATGTAAAAGCATCCCGAGAAAGAAAGAAAGCTCTTCCTCTCATTCTCTCTCTTTCTCTCTTTCTTTCACTTTCTCAATTCTCTTCTTTGATTCCTTCTTCCATATTATATATCAAAGTAAGATATATTTTATCTCTACTACTTTGATTTGCATTTTATTTGTCTTTGTTTTACAACAAATTTTACATATTAGACTTGTAGAATATCAATAATTTGATATTTTAAAATGATTTTTCTTTTGAATAATAAATATGCTATTACTTTTGAATAAAATTTAAAATTACGTGTGTAGTTGTTTTTTTTTATAGTTATCTATATTTTTAATTTTCTCTTCTCACTCTTTAAAATTAAATTTTTATTCAAAATTTATCATAATAACTTTTAGGGCGAAGTCAAAAATAGGATCCTGAGGAGGCAAAATATATATATATATATATATATATTTAGGGGGCAAAAATAAGGCAAAAAGTAATATTTGACTTATTGATAGTGTAATTTCTCTCTAAAACTTGAGTTAATATCAATAATTTAATGATTTAATATCTAAAAATTAATTTTTAATAATTGGTTGGTACGACACCATAAGAGGCTTTTAGATCCAATATTATAGTTTAAGGTGCTGTAGAAAAAGTTATACTATTAGAGAAATATTAAAAACTGTTCAGAGTCAACGTAAAGACTACGTAGAGAATCAAAACATAACTTAAAGTTTGAGGTTGGAGATTTTAATTTGTTTGGTCACTCTCATGTGTCATTTCAAATTTTATAATCTTTTAATATGGATTTTACACAAAAAAAAAAAAAAAAAAAAAATTAAAGTTGAAATAGGTGGAACCATGGGTAGGAAGAGATATAATGATTTGAAAGGTAATTACTAATCATGAAGATTTGATTTTATTATTTTTAATGTGTTTACAGTATTCAATAAGATAATTTAAATTAAGTTTAAGAATTATATATATATATATATTATAAATAATATATCATAATAATATAAAACTATTTAGAGTTTTTATCTTTTAGAATTAACTTAGTTTTTATCCTTATTGTAATTAATAATTTATTAAAGTAACTTTGTATGATATTTGAAAAATAATTTTAATTTTTAATTTTTAATATCTAGTAATGATTTGAATCAAATTTCCTTTGCCATTTTTAAAGAAGGTCATATAATTGATAATTTAAATTAAATTAAAAATAAAATAATTTAAATTAAATTTAGATTTTTTCTTATAAAAAATCTTTGGTTTATGGAGTTATTGATTGAAGACCTCTCCATTAACAATTCCGAGGCTTAGGCTTTCACTAGTGATAAGCAAAATGTATAGAATTATAAACTTAGTCTTTAACATATTTGTTAAGTATTATGTATTTTTTAGAGTCTATATTTTATGCCCACCTCTATGCATAGATTATTATTAGGTTGGGTTGGTCCTTAAATGTGTTACATATGATGATGTCACTCTACATTTTATAGTTTAATATTTTATTATTTGGATTTGTGTGATTGAATGATTGCTTGAAGCATTGATGTTGCATTAGGGTCTTGGTATAAATTATAGTTATTATTTTGGGATACATTTAATATTTTGTTCTAATTTTAGGGGCTAATTTATATAATTAAATGGTAGATATTTGTATAAATAAACAGTAAATATTTGTATGATTTTAAGAGTTGTCTATACATAGAGAATTTACCTTTACCATACATTCATCTACTGAAAGCTGCCAGTATAGTTACTTTTCATTTCTGTGTGCTATTGAAAAATTTATTGGTTTAATAAACTGAAGTATGTGTGTGTATGTGTAGGGGTTTTTGGTGCTTGCTATTGAGAAATTGTTGCAGAACTTAAAGTATAGACATTGCTTAAGGCACCTGTATAACACTTTAAGCAAAATTTCAAGGAACTAGCATTGAAAGATAGAGTATAAAAAATAGTCATTATATCTAATTTGCCTACTTTTAATAGACACGTGAAGTGGATGAATGAAGAAGATGGAAATGTTTATAACTGATTAGCCTCCAAGCCAGAAGTTAATTCGTCAAGATCCCATTTCGGTACATCATTTAAGTGTGATTTATTACTCAACAATTTGTGTGAGACATTTAATGCAACTCTTGTTGAAGTAAGATAGAAGCCAATATTGAGTATGCTCGAGGACATAAGGGTATATCTTATGTCGAGGATAAATGCAAGGAGGACTTACATGAATAAGTGACAGAAATTGTTATACCCGAATATCCATAAGATTTTGGAGAAGAATAAGGTTAAGGCAACAAGTTGCATACCTACTTAGGTCGGTGAATTGAAGTTTGAAATCAATTGCATGCATGGTGATAAATATGTTATCGATCTTGGCAATCAAACATGCAAGTACAGAAGATGAGACTTAACCGATATCCCTTGTCCAAATGTAGTCTTAGCTATATTTCATAGGAATATGGAACCAGAAGATTTTGAGCATTCATGCTATCATGTAGCACCATATAAAAGGGCCTATGAACATTTTCTGAAGCCAATGAATGAATCTGATATGTGGCTAAAATATGGACTACTTACAATATATCCTCCAAGAAATCACAAACCACTTGGAAGACAAAAGACACTAAGAAGAAGAGAACCTACTAAACAAGCTAGGAATGCGTGCAAACTGAAAAGGACTTATTAAGTGATGAAGTGCAGAACATATGGCAAGTAAGGTCATAATAAAAGAACTTGCATATCAGGGAGAGGTCAAAATGAAGCAGAGATGGAACATGGAACTCAGCAATCAAGTGCAGACTTAAACATTACAAAGCAATATGATCAAACATGTTTCTAAGGCAAATTTTAGTCCGTTTTGTGGGATATGTTTTAGGCTTCTTTTTTATGAACATATATAAATGTTGGATTGCATGGGAATAATACTCTATGGGGAAGGATATTTTTTTTGTTGAATGCTTATACTCTTTGGGCAACATGGAAAACATTTTTTGTTTTGTAATATCATGCAATGCCCTGCTTTTGTAATAAGTTATACTTATATAGTTGGCTCATTTTACAAGTTATATTGCTTATATAATAAGACTACTATACTCTTATATAGTTATTAATACAAACATGGTAGTTCATTGGCCATTTATTTTTATTCATTTTACTTACAAAGATTGACAATTTGTGTGTTCAATAAAAGAACTATTACAAGTGGTTTTATGACGCAGGGGTATTCAATTTTGTAGCAAGTGATGTTTATTCATTTATTCATTTCTCATGAAACATGGGTATTCATTTTGTTATATGCTTGCTTGGACAAAGAACCTTAGTAGTATCCTGATACACCATGCTAAAATATTTTGTCCTTAAGCACTTCTAAACAAGGTTATGTTACTAATAAACTATATATGATTCTTAACATCATGCTAAACAAAGTTTTTATCAAGTCTGGTTTTAATATATAGATAATGTCATAGATCAAATCTTCCAAAGCTTGAGCACACTACATGGCTCTTTAAAAGAAAAACTAATTATGTATTAATTCATTACTGATCTTACTCTTCAAGTAATTGGCACAAAAACTCAAAACCTAACTCCTTGCAAATTCATCATTGAAATGTACTAGGTTCTCTGAAAACCTAACTCCATCTCATTTCCTCACCAAGAACTACTCAACTTGAATGACTGTTATAGAAGCTAGTCCCAATTGAGGTTTTTGCATTGCCAATTCTACATTCAAATCAATTAGTGGAGGAATGTGTACGCATTTGTTTCTATTAACATGATTTTGGATTTGAACATGTCACAAACAAATTAATTACAAAACATTAATGTAGAATGGTAATTCAAATCTCGTCATTCCATTAATTACAAAACATGGATTTTATAACTTAATTTCATCAAAGACCCAACCACGACTTCTCATCTATTCAAATTGTTCACAAAAAATACAAAACTAAACCAAGTTGGGAATCTTCATCGGATTTACAAATTTCCAAGTAACACTGGGTACAAATCTTGCCCAAAAGAGCCAACACCATTTCTTTGTAGCATGATGACTAGAAGAACCAAACAAATTGTCCATAGAATGATCATCAACCAAAACATGCATTTAGCCATTTTTCGATAAACAATTACTTCATTCTCATTTTTCTTTAGACTATTCAACAATCTAGGAACAATTTTCTTCGACCTATCACACATTGGAGCATTGTACCATAAGAAGAATCCACATCTTACATATCTCTGAACCAAAATTTCAACACATATGTCTATAAAGAACAAATGGCCAAGAATCAATCTAGTTAGTCACTTATTTGTAAAGTTCACCTAATTGGGTACCATTTGTTACTTAATAGTCATAGTAAAAATATTCTAAATATATTTTATTTGAATTTGACAAGAAATTGTTTTGAAATAGATATAAGAATGTTTAGTTGAAAAGTTTTGAATGGATTAGCATTTCTGAACTCAAAAGTTTTTACAAAAACAATTATACATTGTATCTCTTATTTGAAATCATAATTGAAAATGTTTTATTCATGAAACTATATTAGTACTTTCCTTATTGGGCTTTGAGCTTATTCCTCTTCATTGACAAATTTTCAAGTACTCTCAGTTTGAGCGAAGAGTGATGATTGGGCTGGAGAATTTTCTTTATTAAGATTTTTGTTCAAACTTTATTTTAGACATTGTTTAGATGTTAAAATTTAATTATTGTTTAAATTATTTGAGTTTGGAGTTATTTGGACAATAATACTTTGGTTGATGTGTTAGTTTTAAAGTTGAGAATTGAGAATTATATAATTTATTTATTTTATTACTCTAAATAAGAATTTAGTAATTGGAAACCATCCGGTTCTAAGATGAATATTTGTGTCATTTCCCTTTTGAACCTTCGGGTTAGAGATGTGAAATGACTGTCACACCTTTGAAGTGGATCTTAAGGCGTGACACTATTAGTTAATACCCTTACTAAAAGCGTATACATACAATCAAACAACCAACCAAAACTTATTAGCTAAGAACATTAATAAAATCTTGTTTGTTTTTTTAGAGGACCATGAGGAAGTTCAAAAGGAACTTTAGCAATAGACTCTAGAAATATACTAAGGCATACTTTATATATATATATAAGCGAATTAATTTTTTTATACATACTGTTGCACACATGTTGCACATGAGTGCCTTACCTAGCAAATCCATATGGAATGGAAAATGCCTAAAATCTTAGACCTAAATCCATATTTACCTTCATTCATCTAATAGATAATTAGAAATAAAATAAATTGTTAAAAGTTGGAAATCAGTGCAATCCCGAGTTATAGAACTCAAGTTGATCTTGTTTAATCTCACATTTTTATTACCAAAATATTAATAAAAATAAATAACCTTTGTTTCACTTAAAGCCCTAAATCTGAAGTTGGATTGTGAAATCCTCAATCTTGAATCCATTGAGTAAGAAATCAATAATTCCTTTTCAATTTAATTAGGTTCTTTTAGTAAATTCAAATTCATTCAAATCAATTTTGCTCACTTTCTAGCTTGAAAAATTAAGATAAAAAGTGATCATTTTGATATAGTTATGTATCCATAAGTTAGTTTTTAAGGATGATATCTAGTTTTTTTTTTTTTTTTTTTTTTTTTTTTTTTTTACGTATTTAAGTTTTAGTATTTTAATTACATTATACGTTGTTGTTGATGCACATGGATAAGCTTTTAGGCATGTTGGACACCCATATGCGTGGTACAGAAAAGTGGAAGAGCGTGGTTGGACCGAAACAGAGGAAAAACTAATGTCAAATATCATGAGGTCTAGTCTGATTACTGTGATACCCTATTTGGGTGGGACGTTTAAGGTGTTTACTGGAGATGTTTATTTGGTTGTGGATATGCAGCAACATAAGTGTACGTGTCTAACATGGCAAATGTCTGGATTGCCATGTCTACATGTATGTGCTGTGATCTGGATATTGAGACATGATGTGTAGGAGTAAATCGACCCATGTTTTAATATCTTCACTCAACATTTGATTTACTCGGGTCAGTTTCAACCATTACCAATGCACAACATGCCCAAAGTTTGTGAGGATGGGACTTTGCAAGATGGCGGATGCAATGTATTTCCTGGTTTCCAACCCCCGTAAGTTAGACGTCCTCCAGGAAGACCCCGACAAAGTCATATTGAGTCACAATTTAGCCATAAGAGACCTATTCATTGCTCTCGATGCAATGGCATAGGTCACAACCGATCTAAATGTAATAATTCATTGTCGTGACATGTTCATTTCTTTGCTTGTAAGGTTTTCATCTTCTGGACGATCCCTCATTATTCCATTATTTGCTATATGGTGATGGGGTAGTTGTTTTTGGTACTTATGTGTTGCCTTTATTATAGGCACGATGCACAACTTTTTAATTTTCATGATTTGGAGTTGTTTTCATAAATGAACTAAATTGAAATTGCACTTTCAATGTGGTATCCTTTAACTTGTATATTTTCACTTGCCTATTTTAAGTAAAGCCTACTCATTATTTTCGTCCAATTTTTGGCTGAATATTAAGAGGGAGTATGGTTGTTCAGAATGTGTTGGTGGATGAGATCTCTACCATATTCGTTGTAGTGGGTTCACATCATTAGATGCATGCATTTTCATGTGACTTAGCTGAACTTTCATAGTATGGTACTATACTTGGTGTGTAGTTATTTACTTGGTAAGTTTAGTCGTGCATAACGTTGTACTCTTCTATGCTCAATGATGCAGTTATATTATTCACAATGTCTAGTAATGGTCAAAATGGTTCTGGTAGCAATTCACACCCTATCTCGGTATGGTACATCATACTTGCTTATCTTATTTGCTTTTTGCATTCTTCTGTTGTAAACATACTATTTGAGAGGTTTTGACTTTTTCTAGTAGAGTGGCACAACAACTTATACTCTAAAGTTATGCAATTTATATGTATTGTGAGAACATAAATCAGAATGCATGTTGGTATCAAAAGGGGTAAAATATCATTTTATGATATTTACATATTTGAATTGGTGTAAACAAATGACTCCCTTGTGGATATATTATGTGATATCATTTTATGAAATTTTCATTTTATGATACATTTTAATGCAACATATATATATATATATATATATATATATATATATATATATATATATATATATATATTATGCAGGAAATTTATGTGATTTCTTCATCTCCCTTATTATAGTTATCATGTCTCAATTATGTTGGAAAGTTCTCTAATATAATATATTAACAATTCAACATTTATTTATTTAATCTTATTCTATCAGTTTTGTAAGTTGTCGGGTAATATTTTTGTACAATTTGGTCATATGGAAAACGGTTAGACACATAAATACTAAGTACCTGTACTTCAGTAAATATCTAACTATCAGGCTTTAGGGATCTGATGTTCTTGTCTATACAGCTACAGGGATTGTAATTGCTTCTGTCTGTTGAAAAACAATTCTAAGTTTATTTGATCAAAATCTTATTGTTGCATTATTATCCATGTCATCCTCATTTCCTACATGTTTATTTTGGAATGATTTTTATTTTATGGGTATCTTAGTTTTATCATTGTTTTTTTAAGACAAAATCCTTATCTTTCATATCAGCTCATGAGTATCCATATCATCTTACTAAAGTGTTCACCTTTACTTGAACCACAACTTTTTGTATGGCTATTATGGTGAATATCTTGATATGGTTAATCATCCATTTTGTGTTACTTCATTCTATAACTATTACAAATGACATCTTTACTTTTTAACATATTTTTTGCATCACCAACTGCACTCATGTTGCTATTCCTAACATGGCCATGCTATCAATCATTGCATGCAGGGGCCATCAATGTCCACCTAATGCTCAACTGCAAGGTTCAAGAAAATAAGCAACCGTTTACCCGAGGAAAAATTGCAAGCCACAAGAGACCTCCAATTTGGAGGTTTCTTGACCTTAAACTACATAGAGGTTTGACACAACATTTGTTTGTTTCTAATCCAGCATTTCAATGTTGGATTTAGACGGATAGAGTTCTCATCCCACAAACACTATGTTGTTTTAGCCACCGATGTTGGCCTCATTTTACCCTCCCAACAGAAGGGCATATTCTGTAGGTTACATTTACTTCATCAAAGCATCTATTTGGTACAATTCGGGCATGCGAGGAGAAACTCCTCAACTTACCTATTGGGGAGGAGTTCTGTCGAGCATTCATATACTACACATGTGCCACATTATTAGCCCCCACGTCTAGGCTCAATGACTGTCATAACTTGTGGCATACCATCCATGAGGATGGATTCAGAAATGACATCAACTAGGCCCAGTTTGTGCTTGACCAGCTCGTAGAGAGAATTAGACGATATCAACAATCAAACACCCCTTGGGTACATGGCTGCATTTTGTTTCTACAGGTAGTGAACTTATTAGGGATTTGTCTTCCATTTTCTAATATAATTTTATTGCACTACTAAGTAACATTTGCTTGCTGATGTTTGTATTTATTATGCAGTTGCATTGTGTAATTAAATTCCAAATTCCTTCAGTCCAAGTCCCCATCATAGTGCCCCCAGCATTGGCATGGACTGATGAATTGATTAAGAAACAACTAGCTGCTGAGATAAGGGAGTTTGGATGATTCGGACATGTTGAGGTTGATTTTTAAGTGATGCATGCATAAATATATTGTCATTACCAGCATAACACTCATTATTTTAGTACTAATCTTGAGTGCTAATTGTAGGCGTTCAAGAGATCTCCAACTGCAGAGACTATTGTGGAGCCAGAGACTAATGTGGACCATGAGACAAATGTTGATGTAAGCTGGCAATTTTAAAAAAATTTAATTTAGGTTCATTTCATTGTCATTGTAATTTTTTATACTTGTTAACTACAAAGAAATATGTGGTTGTGACATTTTTTGCTCAAAGATAGACAATGACTGTGTGCACATGAATTTACATGTGATAGGAAATATGGCATCAATATCATGATGTAGAATGAGCAATCGACCAATATCAAAGGGGCATATAACAGCAGCTGGGAATAATGTGTGACCTTATGTAGAAGTTAGGGGCTCGAAGACATAGTCGGGTCAATATAGATGCTGCTCGTTACTCTGACTATGCACCAACCGACAATCCCACAACCGATGACCATGTATTTCCTGGTGAAGAGGACATGCCTTGACATGGTGCAGACCATGTGATATACACACCAGATTGCGTTGCCGCCCCTGACTATGAGTTGCAACCCAGTGTATCCATTAATGTAGTAAGTGGTAAGTGGTAAAATTTATGCAAACACCCATATGGTAAACAACCTAAGGACCCAATCATAATGCATACCTATTTGTTGACTATTGCTAAATCTTGTATTGCAGATTATGAAGAACAACTAGAAGGTGATGTAATGCGATTGAGTGATTTTATTATAACCCCCACAAATAGGAACGTTCAGAGATGCTGAGTACGTCGAATGGCTCCAAGCCTCTTGTTCCCATTTATATCCCAACCACAAACCAAACAGTATACCATAAGAATGGACCTAAAAGAAGCAATTGCATTGGTTTTTGGAGGGGATTTGGATGCTAGGTAACATACTTCAGACACACTCCTCTCATTGTATGAAAGTGATAAAACAAAAACTAAATTGTATGTGTTTTCGATAGTGAGAAACTAGTGGCAATGCATGACACTAGCTTAACCAGAGGCAATTTGGGCTGCTTTGAAGGGGAAGGTTGGATAGGGAACGACGTGCATATGACTTCTTATCCCTCTTTATGCATTATTTTAAGTTTGAAAATTAAAGTATTGTTCTGAAGTATTTAGTTGCTTACACTTTTATGATGTACGAAATCAGGTCATTGATGTCTACTGTAGATTGTTGTAGTATGAACATGAACCGAAAATGAAACTGTTTCTATCCCCCTACACAGCTGTAATGATGACTAATCCATTAAATAATTGTTGAACTTTATTTTATGTCTTGAACCATGCATTACCTATAATGACAAATTTGATGCTATCCCCTATTTGATATGCAAGAAATGGTCATCCACTCCCAGGGAAAACACTTAGTGAGGGAGGCAGTTATAGGATGATTTGAACCACATTTGTATCCTATGGATATTCCATATATGAATGTGAACGAGGTGTAGTGTAGCGTTTTATGCTTGGAATTCTTTTTGATTGCATAAAGGTTCATTATTTAAATGTATATTTAATGACAGTCTATTGGTGCAGGTCTTCTTACCGGTTCTTATAAAGAACCATTGGACACTCTACATATATGACCTATCGAACAAGAGAATTTAACCGCTAGATTCTCGACCTAGTAGGAAGAAGACAACTTTAAGTGGAATACAACAAAATCTGGTAAAGTAACAAGTAACAACTAATAATTTGTTAGGTATGTCTTGCCAAAAAAATTTCAATTGTTGCATTAATAAATGTTTCAAGCTAAGGTTGTCCTATGGTTGGTTGCACACAAGAAAGAGGTCTCACCTTATGAATTGAGGACATTCAATTTCCTAACACCTGATGTACCCCTCCAACCTAATGAGTGTGTTTATCTTGCAGTCTAGGTTTATGTTAAAATGGATTGCAACTTATTTTAAGTTCCTCTGTTATTCATAATTCCACACTTAATAATGTCTTGGTCATGATATTGAGGTAGGCACAATTGCGGAGTGTTTGTAATGAAATTCATGGAGTTATGGTCAATTGGGGGGGGAGGAGGGGGGGGGGGGGGGGGGCGGGTTGTCCAAATCAATCGATGTGGTACGTATGAGGAATTATGTAGTATCATCTCATTAATGTTAACATAGTTACAAAAGCCTAAATTAATTAATTTGCTAATTTGTTGCTATAAACTTGAATGAATGCAGGAAATTGAAACATTATAGATTGAAGATTATGGAGAGTTTGTTGTTTTCACCATAGAATGCACACCGATAGCGTGTCCAAAGGGATTAATAGGGATTGTAATTTTTTATGATACTGTATAAATTTGATTTGGTTGTAATTTATGTTGGACAAATGTAGTTCTGTAAATGTTTTTGTATGGTGCCACTTGTGTAACTGAACAATGGGAGTATGGGATCAGTAGGAGTTGGACTGTTTTTTTAGTTAAGCTGATTGTCATTGAATTCGAAGTGAACAGAGAGAATTAAAACCTTCGTTTCTTATTGTAAATGTATGTTCATTGTTACAAGAACCTAATGTAATTGGAATTATACACATATTTTAATTGGTTTAATTTAGATTCCATGATAGGCTACGTTAGGTGTTTGGACTACATTATAAAATGTTTTATTATTTATTATTAAACTCATGTTATGTCATTGTATTGCATTTGTATTTTTGATTTATGAAAGTTTTAGTTCATATTGTATATTAACTTTTTGAAGCTTTTCCAATGTGATTGGTTATTGTTAGAGCAAAAGTACGTGTAACAGTGGTAGCATATTAGGTTCATTGTGAGGAAGTGTATATCAAATAGCAATGAATGAGGAATTTAAATGGAGAAGTGCTTGTTTTTTGTTATGAAAATAGAAGAGACAAGGCAAGTTGAACAAAATGAGGAACAAGGTGAATATGTAGAATTTAAGTAGTGGGCTTGGTTTGGCCATTGTTGAGGTCCTTTCATTCCTTGTGTAGTGAAATAGTATTAGTTATTGGGGAGAATATCCTTAATGAAACCATACATGTGGGGCTCTCAAATGTCAATTGTAAATTGTATCCTAGTTTTTTGGGATTGTAATTTTCCTTTTACTCGACCGACAATTCCTATAACAAGGCCGATGTAAGCATATGGACTCATCCAATGTTAGAGCTTTCCCTTTCATGTAACAACATTGATTCATTTTCATATAATAATTCCATTCTTTTAACATATAGGTCTTCATATTGTAACAACACTGTAGCAATGCTTAAAGGATTGTAGTTATGAAGCTGTAATTATCCAATATTAAATTTAAGATTGAAGAGGCATTACATCTAAATATTGGATCTTATGCATTCCAATTAATACGAGTTAAAAACTCCAATTTGGTAGGACAAGAATGACTATAAATTGTAGTTTCACATGACAAATCCAATCGAATATTTTGCGTGTCATCGCAAATCGAATCGAATATATTCGTTCTGAAGATCTTTCAGAATTACCCAATAGGACGTTATAATGTACATGAAGAACACTTTGGTCATAGGATATTATTAAATTTTAGGATTGACTGAAAGCGATGGTCACAAGAACACTATTTTTCTGAAAATTATCTTGACAATGACACTTTTATCAGGCATATGTATTTATATTTTAAACTTTCATATAGGTCTTGTACTTGCTACTGTACTGCAGATAGGCCTTCATGCCAATATTACGACTAGGCCCTCCAACCAATCTTCAAACTATATAAATGGTATAACCTCAACTTTAACACCATATGCTAGTTCAAAGCACCGTGTAAGGAACCTTCATTCCAAACGTATATCAACCAATTTTTCCAAGTATGTTTGAAGGCATAAATTTCAAATTTGATTTATTCAATTAAGCATATTATCAAAGTTTTAGGCAAATATGAAAGAAAGGCCTCATGAATAGATTGTTTTGTGGTTGCGTTAGTATAAACAAATACATGGCAAATGAAGACAAGATCTACGTTGTTTTTGTTGGAAGGAGGCCGGAGGTGTACACAACATGGCCTGAATGCCAAGCTCATGTCATTGGTTTCAAGGGTAATGTTTATAAATCGTACAGAACTCATCGTGAAGTTGTATCGGCATGGGTGATGTACGAGCCTCAATGGAAAAAACCTGATGCACCTATTGAATCTGACGAGAATGCAGAAGGAAACTAGGTTATTGGCCAACTAGTAGGTGACCTGTTGGTAAAAGCATGCACATATGATCCACGGGTATCCCATCAACTAGTATCAAAGTGATCATAAGATAAGAAAAACATGATAAATCCAATTTAGGGTGTGCTAACTCTAGTTTGCTAGTTATTTTTTATTCACCTCATGGCTAAAAGGGATACATGGGTGAACAGGTTTATTTTTATGATTTATGAATGACTGAATATTGGTTATTGTTTCTTTCTCTAGAATGGGTTGTAAACTCTATAATGAGTATAGGTTTTGATTTTTGTTTGTAAAATCTTTTTCATTTCCTTAGATGAGTTTATAAGCTTTGTTTGAAGAGCATAGGAATTTTTCATACTACATAAAAATCATTATTTTTAATCCATTTATGGTGACCAAAGAAATAGAAAAAAAAAAAACTTTCCATGGTTATAAGATATTGATGGAGGAAAACCATTATAGAAAGGTAAGTTTTTTGGTAGAAAAATGATCAGAATTCAAGAATATCAATTCTCATATCGGAGTTGTAGGCGTTGATGCTTAAGCATTGCAAATCAACGCTCAAGTGACTTGGGCACTCAAAACACTTTTTTACGGCACTCAAATGTTTATGGCAGCAACAATGGGCTCATTAAGGTTTTTATGTTGATCTAACCTTAATTGTTTGTTATAGGGATATTTTGGTAATTTTGTATTATGGGAATATATTTCTTTGAAAATCAAGTCCAAGGTAGAATATTTATCAAATTGGAAATACTATATGAAAAATGAGAGTTTTGATGAAAATAGAATCCTTGAGTTCTAGCATAGTTTGGGTTCTAGAAAAAACACTTATAAGGATAAAACCCATAGATATAAGTTGGTATACAAAAGAAAAATAAGAGTAGATGGAAAGATTGAGACTTATGTAGCTAGGTTGTAGTTAAAGGTTATAGTAATATTGTTTTAACTATGAGAAGTTTTTTTACTAATAGTCATAGTCAAATCTATCAAAATATTCATACCCATTATGGTGCATCTCGATTATGAAATATGACAAATGAATGTCAAGATAGAGTTCTTCAATTGCTATCTTGATGATAACATCTTTTCATGCAACCTTATGTTTTCATAATAAAGGGTTTAATAGGTACAAGAAGGCATAAGGAAGCATGGTGGTGCTCTAAGATCTTATAGATAGATAATAATTTAGTCATTGGGAATGATGTAGGGATATTGTAATCATTAGTCAAGATTTGGTTATCTACTCAATTCTAGATAAAAATCTAGAAAGAGGCATAATAGATTATTGGGATATAGGTCTTATGAAACTGCAAGAATAGGAAAATTGTGTTATGTCAAGCCACCTATTGATATGATCCACACCACGAAATTAAAAAACTTATGGATCAAGAATGGCTCCAAGATCGCCTAGAAACATATTTTTATGAAACCGCGACCCATTGCTTATATGGAAGCAAAACCTTGGTATAATGAAGACGTCATAATCAATTATGGAAAGATTAATTGATAAGTCAAAGGAAAACGCCATACAAATCTTTCTGATAAGTTCGAAGAGTTCTAAAAGAACTAAAGAGAATTTTCTCTCACAAAATTATGAATGAAATTTGTATTATTTTTCAATAAGTTGATGGCTATTTAAATACAAAGAGGTCCACACATTTAGCAGTTAGAAAATCCTCAAATATCTTGTCTAGATTTCGCAGATAGCTAGAAAAGGGAAACTAAAATATCTTGAGTTGGATTCTGAAAATTAAACCCATTATTTTCTAAAATCATGCCTACCCCAAAGTAAAAAGGAAACAAGAGAATTTCTAATTTATTGCTTCCCCGTAAATTTTGAAAATTAAAATATAATAATAAATAAGAAAGGTAATTTAGCAATCTTAAAAGATTGCTTTAGCAATGCCAGCCAATCTCCTTGATGAGTCAAAAATCCGGTAATCATCAATTTAGGAAACTCCATTCGATCCATATAATTTGTGACTTGTTCTCTTTGATGGATTCTTATAAATTATTCCAAAGCTTGAATCATGGAAATCCAACCTTGTGGAACATGTAGAACATCTTCCTTAGGCCTGTGGACCCTGCATTTTTAATGATGCGTTCCTACTCGATCGGCGAGACTCTCTTTTCGTTTATTTGGTGAAAAATATGTTTTTTAGAAAAGACTTGGAGTCGCCACTTACTTTTATTTATTTTTAAAGGGGAAAACAAGTAAGAACAAAACCCCTAAATGGATTCCTGATTTTTTTTTTTTGGAAAAGCTGTCTGTGAAAAACTTGAGTCTGGGTCCAGGAATCAGGTTACTTATTGGGAAGGTACGGTAAAAACCGTAGCACCCCTCTAAGCCCCTAAAAAAAGGGGTATCTACTAAATAAGGTGAAGCAGACATGGCAGTTAACTAGGAGATCAATGGATACCAAAATGATCATAGTTCAAAAATAAGTCATGATAACGAAATAATAAACAAAGTGAGAGTGAGAGTGTACCTTAGTAGCAGGTAATAAAGTGCTGTCATGAAAACAAGGTTAGTGTACAATGACAAGTGTAAAAAAAATCTCATACAAAACCAAATCAAAATCAAACAAAATCAAGAGCACAACTTACTTGAATTATTTAAAAAAAAAAATGTTATGAATGTCGGGCCCCCACCAAAGCCCAATTTATTTTTGCTATGAATTAATTCTCATAAATTCCATCATTTTGGAATTATGAAAACTTATTCATTTTTATATAAAAAAAATTTGAAAATAAGAATTTTGAAAATTAAATTTGAAATTTTGGAAATTTTTGAAGTGGATTTTTTTTTTTAAAAAAATAAGTTTGGAAATTTTGGAAATCTATTTGAGAATGGTATTTCAAAATAAAATAATAAATAAAATATAATAAAATAAAATAAAAAAATGAATAAATAAATAAATTTTGAATTTTGGAATATGGGAATTTCGAGAATGGAATTTTGAAAAAATTAAATTAAAAAATTGGAAAATTGGAAAGATTATTTTGAAAATGGAATTTCGGAAATTAAATTTAAAATTTGGAAGTTTGGAAAATTGAAATTTCGAGAATGGAATTTCGGAAAATAAACTTAAAAAATGAAAATTTGGAAAATTATTTCGAAAATAGAAATTTTTGGAAAATTGGAATTTTTGAAAATCGAAACATGAAGATCGGAGTTTTAAAAATTATATTTTGACGTATGAGAATAAAAAAAATAATAATAATAAATAAATAAATAAATAAAAGGATGATACGTAGTCGGTGGGACTCGCATCCCAAAGGTGGCCATGTAAAGTGTGGGCCTGGGATGGAATATCTTATAACATAATAATAATAATAATAATAATAATAATAATAATGAAATAGTCTCAACCTCACATACTTTAATACTATTTACACATGAAATATTGAAAACTGACAACTGGAATATCAGAACATGAGAAAATTAATTAAGGGAAACTAACCCTAAAATTATTAAGAGTATATACTTACATGAAACATTAAAATAAATTGACAACTAGGGATATTAAAAACCTAAATTAATGAGGAACAACCAAACTAATGCTAGAGATAATAAAAACATGAACTAATTTAGGTTCAATAAGAATGAATAATTGGAAAATAATAAAAACTAACATCTAAGGATATTTAAATCCCAAACTAATAAGAGGTAAATAAATACTAAAACCTTAATATTTAAAGAAAACTATTGAACAACAATGGATCAACCGAAATATCAATTAATCATTCAAAGAGCAATATATGTCAACATGGATCAGCCCAAACCAAAGACTAAGATTCAAGAAGCAATATGTACTAAAATGAGTTATTAAAATCAACAATTAAAAACTCCCAGGTATATACAAATTATCATAGGCCATCAAATTAAAAACTAAAAATTCAAAGGACTACAAAGAATTAACATGGATCAACCAAAATAACAATTAATAATTTTAATGACAATGCAAATTAATGTGGATTGACCAAAATTAAGAATAAAAATTTAAGGAGCAATATAAATTAACATAGATATTTAAAAATTAACAACAAATGGTTTTATGAAAATGAAGAAAAATAATAATAATAATAATAATAAATAAACAAACAAAATTTCATGAATATTATAAGCTACATGGATATTAGTTTTCATTTCTTTCATTTTAAATTTATAACAATGTAAACCAATAACACCATGATACACCACATTCACTTGAATTTTTAATTCAATGAAACAAACCACTAACATACTTGAAACATCCCATGGCCGGCCATATGCATAGACATTAATCTTACTTTGAATTTTTTATATTAAAAAAAATATTACTCAAGCTTCCACTATTACTTGAAATTAACCAAAACTAAGAAAAAAAAATCCTATTTTATATTATTATTTTAAAAAAAATCTAATTTTCCATTATTATTAAAATTAATCAAAACTAAATTTATTTTAAAAAAAATTCCAATTTTCTACTATTATTCAAAATTTAAGCAAAACTAAAATTAATTAAAAGAGAGAATTTAAGAAAACTAATTTACCATGGACCATTGAGAAATAGCAATTAAAATGAATGTTAAAAATTATTTTAATTATCTTCATGTTCAAATGAATTTACGAGGAATAAAACAAAAATTCTTATGTTGTGAGATCAAACCGAACACTTAAAATAAAATAATAAATACGCAATAGCTTAGAACCTAAAATACAAGTGCCTATAAAAATAATAAAACATTGTTCATGAACTAAGCACCTCATTGTTTCATGCATATTATAATATAAGTCTACACGAAATGCTATGTCCACTATGCATCAACAATTCTTTAAACAATAAAAGTTAGTGGACTTTGAATGTCATGCAATACTACAATAATTAATAAACATTTACAATGGTCATTTGATGCATGCTGGAAAACTTTCTTGTGCATGTTGCCAGAAAAAAAAAAAAAAAAAAAAAAAAAAAAAAAAAAAAAAAAAAAAAAAAAAAAAAAAAACACTTTGGTTGAATGCCCCACTTCCAGTGTCTTTCGAGTTGTGTGTTTGGAACCCTTTTTCAAAAGTACACTCTTTCTCTATAATCGGCAACATGCCAACGTGAAAGAGAATTACAACAGTAAGTCTCTCTCATCTAGACACATCCACCTAAGTGTAGACCCTCTATTTTGTCCTACTAGCACATGTTCTATTACATGTCCGTTTGATACTTTACGACAATTCTCTGATGACCCATTGGGCAGCATCTTAAGCCCACTTTTGCACTTGGCCCATTAGGTATACTCCTAGGTCACTTAGCACATTTTTTCCAATCACTTAGACACCTCCTTAATTTAATTTCAACCTAATTCACCTTGACAGTTTCCACTTAGGTTACCTGGGTCACTTAAATGTTTTCTTTAGGCTTAATTCTTTAAGACTAATTTCTTGATTGATTCATTTTTAAGATTAGGCAAGTATTTGGCTTGATTTTTTATTTTTTATATTTTTTGGATTGCTTGAGTTGAATTTTCAAATATTTTGATTGTGTCAATTTGATATCTTGTCTATTTTATTTATATTTATATTTTTTGTTTTTATCTGTGTTATAGTTTAATGTTTAGATTATTGTTACGTGCATTGGCAATTATTTATTTTTCTCGCTTTATTCACTTATCCATCTACCTATTTATTCTCAAAAAAAAAAAAAAAATGCAGGTGATTGGGGATCTTATATTATTTATTATATTACTAGTATTATTAGTATTATTATTGTTAGTATTAGTATTATTATTATTGTTAGTATCATTATCATTGTTATTATTATTAGTATTCATTTATTGTATGATCTTTTTATCATTAAGTTATTCTTCTTATTTTAGCTTCATTTTTATATTTATTTATCTTTATTTATCTTTATCTTTATTTTTATTTTCTTATTTTATTAACTAAAAATAATAATAATAATAATAATAATAAGCAAAGGGAAAGGTATGGAAGTTGGGCAGCCACATAAAAAAAAAAATAAATAAAATGGTGGAGTAGGGTTCGAAAAAGAAAATGGGAGGGTCAGCAGGCTGCATGGAATGAAGAGGACCTTGGGAAAAGATTAGGGGGAGTTTCGAAGAGTTTAGGCACGGGAAAATGCAGAGAAAGGAAGTCTTGAAGAAAAAGAAAAGGATTGGCTGCAAAGGGGGTTCTCGAGGGGTTTTTCTGGGGATTAGGAAGGGTTTGGAACAAAAAGGCATTCAGATTTAAAGAAGAGGAGGCAGAAGGAAAAAAGAAGAAGGAAGTGGGAGAGGTTTGGAGAAAAACAGAGAGAAGAAAAGGAAAGAAAAAAAAAAAAAGAAGGTCGGGAGGTTTGGAAGAGGTACAGATTCGAGGAGGAAGGGAAGTGGGAGAGGTTTTGAGCAAAATAGAGAGAGAGGTTAGATAAGAAAGGGGACACCAAACAGGGGGGAGGGAGCAGTTGCACTAGGGAGAATCCGGGTGAAAGGAGCAAGATTTTTTTTCTGGAATGTGAGAGGGTGCAGCCGCACCATTGAGACATTTTTCCAGTACAACCGCACCATTGGAGGTGCAAGGTAAAGCCGCACCCTTGAGGGAATTTCCAGAATAGCCGTACCAGTGAAGGAAGGAAAGAAAGCCGAGTTCCGAAGACAATCTTGGGTCCAGCCCCTCTCATCGGAGACACCATAGCCGCACCAGAATTTTAAGGAGAGATTCTTCATCCAAACGGCTCCATATCAGGTTCCGGAGCGTGATCTTACACTGCAAGTGTCACGGCTGCACCCTGCGCCATACCAGCCGCACATCTCCGGAAGCACCTTCAACACGCACCTCCACCTGAGGGAGATCCACTTACACGGTTGCCACTTTGGGAAGAACAGTCCCCGCACTTAGCCGCTGGGTGAGTTTTTTTTATGTTGTGTTGCTTTAAAAATATATATATATATAAAAGTCTGGTTTGATTCCTATTTAGATTATTTATTGGGTTGAATGCTTTATTGGTCCAGTACGTTTTCTTTAATATGGCAGCAAGAATACTACTTTTTGGTTTAATTGTTTAAGTTATTATATTTGGTGTACCATTTTAATTTGGATTATTATATTGGGTGAGTGGGTTGATATGTTTATTAGTTTCAACACGTGTTTGTTTCAATATGGCAATACAATCTCACATTTGTTAATTTTTTTTTTATTCATCACGTTAAAGGTTAGTTTTAATGTATTATATTAAATTCATAAAATATGATTTTAGGTAGCTTTACTTGAAAAAATAAATACATATTTTAATCTTTATTTGATGTGGTTTTGATTCATTTAATTATTGATTATTTATTTATTCGTTTGTTACCAATTTAATGCTTTGTAATTTATTTAATTATAATTAAATTGATTCTATAGGTTAGAGATTTGGTTTTAAAAATCATTTTTGTTAGTTTTTAATTTTACCTTAGATTTAAGCACTCTTATAACATTTTAGTTCATTAAAATAATTGATCATATATATATTTATCTAATTATAAATAAATTATTTTTGATTTATTATTCTAGCTTGAAAATTATGTTTTGTTCAATGTAGTTACAATTTATTTTCTTAGTTTGACAAATTAGTTTTTCCAAGTATTGTTTGGGCAATTTTGTTAATAATGGAAAAGTTAGAATTTTTTTAGAGTTTAGATAATTGTGATAGTGGTTAAAAATTAGAATTTTGATTGGCACTATTTTGGTTCTCAATTAGGAAATTCATAATTTCTTTTAGTTTAGTTTTAATTTATCTTTTAGTTTAGATATTATTAAAATTCAGTTTATTAGTTCAATTGTTTCCATGTCACATCTGTTCATATCTAAGGTTGTTAAATTTAATTCATGATTCATTCTTTTAGTTTATTAATTTTAGAATTTAAGTTGGTTAATTTATTCCATTCGCATTGATATATCATGTTTTAAAATAAATAAAGAAAAAAAATTATTTTAGTTTGATTGATCCTGCTTGAGTTGATATTCTTTAGGGTTTTAATTAATTCGATTGATTTCATATTGTTTAGTTTATGTTAAGATTTTTTAATTCCATTTTTCTATTAATTCTATGCTTTCAAATTGTAGGCTATTAGTTTAATCTATCCCCAGGTTGTCATTTTGTGCTTAAAAAAATAGTTCATTTTAGTTTTGATTAATTTTATTTATTTTATGTGTTTGTTGTTTTATTATTCATTTGTTAGTTAGTCGATTAAATTTATGACTCCAAATCGTCAATATTAGTTGATACGTATCGTTGTACTATTTTAAAGGTCGCATAATATTTAGTGCTTGATTAAGTTTATCTTAAGATTAAATGTTGTTAAAGTTTCAGTGCTTGTAAGATCTAAGGTTTCGGTTTATCACTTTGGTCATCCTTTGTCAAATTCAATTTTCGGGGGCTATCGGAAAATAGTGAAGATTGGCCCACATTCCCACCGACTACGTACCATATGTTTATTTATTATTTTTATTTTTATTCTCATACATCAAAAAATATAATTTTCAAAACTTTGATCTTCACGTTTCGATTTTCAAAAATTCCAATTTCCAAAAAAATTTCTATTTCGAAATAATTTTCCAAAATTTCATTTTTTTAGTTTAATTTTCCGAAATTCCATTCTCGAAGTCCCAATTTTCCAAATTACAATTTTTAAAATTTAATTTTCCGAATTTTCATTTTTCAAAATAATCCTTCCAAATTTTCAATTTTTTAATTTTAATTTTCAAAATTCATTCTCAAAATTCCCATTTTCCAAAATTCAAAATTTATTTATTTATTTGTTTTTTTTATTATTATTATTTTAAATTATTTATTTATTTATTTATTTTGAAATACCATTCTCAAAGAGATTTCCAAAGTTTTCAAACTCATTTTTTTAAAATAAA